>NW_027137633.1:0-771 GCF_001692895.1 Cenococcum geophilum 1.58
CGTTATAATAGAGGAGCGTAGGTTATTAATAAGGCCAGCTAAGGTATCTATAGGCTTATAGTAGGCGTACTTGCAGGGCTCTACTTCCTAGTAGGCTNTAATAAGTTTATTATATAGGAAGTCGTCTGTTCGAAGCTTAGTATTAAGGCCGTGCTNTAGGTGCCGAAGGTCTTTAATAAGAATTTACAGGCACTCTATAGTCGATTTTTTAGTATTCTTGTCGATTATGGTCCGTAGCTTAGTCGCATTCTATTAGGTAAGAATATTACGCTTATATTCCGGTCCTTTAAAGTAGTTATATNTAGCTTTNTATAGCTTATTAAAGGGAACACCAAGGGGGTTGCTCTTAAGGTTAGTATAATAGTGGTTAAGTGCTAGGCCGNGTAGTATAGTGGAGTAAGCTTGGCTGAATTCCTATTTAGGAATATTAGCCTTCCGACAGAGGTCCGTAAAGATAGTGAGTTTAAAGTTAAAGTTATCGTTTTTACCGCTATACTTGGATTCGTCGGTATAGAGCTTAGCTAGGTTAGCTAGCTCCTTACCGTAGGTCTTTACTTAAATAGGTTACGGATCTATAACTTGTAGATTTATAGCTTGCGGATATATAGCTTACGGATCTGTGACTTAAATAATAGGGGTAATTTGGTCCGTATTTTGGTTTATAGGGGTATTATAGTCCGTAATTTGGGTTACGGGGGTATTATGGTCCGTAACTTAAGTATTAGGTATACTTTGGCCAGTAAGATTAATTCTAATACTACTTAGGTTTAT
>NW_027137633.1:1474-112668 GCF_001692895.1 Cenococcum geophilum 1.58
TATCGCTCGGGGGAGGTATTAAGTGATTGCTGATCTATACGCGCTTACTAATTAGTGGTTCGTACTACTTAATAGTATGAGTAAGTCGTATCCACGGGCAACGAAAATTACATGTAGTATTGTATGCTTATTTGGATGGTGACTGGTCAATTACTATAAAGCACGACTACGTGGTCTATATACTAATGCCACCTCCCCCTAATTAGTTAGGTGATTTATAGTGGCACTAGACGCGTAAGCGAGTGGTTAGTGCACTGAAGCGTAAACGGTACCTGGTGTACCGAACGCGTAAGCACGCGTTGGTATTAACAGGTGCTGTAATTATATAATATCCTAAACCTAGGGTCCTATAATATAATCCTTAAGATAAAAATAGAATATCCGTATTTTAAATATTTGGTAAATATATAATAAAAGACAGTTTTCTAGCCGGAGATAGACTAAAGTTGCCCTCTTTTATTCAGGGAAAGTCCAACTAAACCGTAAGTACTAGCTATAAAGGCTAACTTCCATCTAAATAGGATATCTAAGCCTATAACCTAGCTTTACTTAAGAAGACGCCGCTGTAAAGGATTAGAAAGAACTCTATACTAATAAAGATACTTTCTAAAGCGCTATATTTAAAAAACAGACTCTATAATATAAAAGTAGAATAGATAGTATATAAATAACGTCTAAATTATATAAATCTACGGTTTAGAAAAGAACGTATCATATAGGAGTACAACGGAGAACCCTTTAAAAAATTATAATAGGAGCTAAAAGGAGTAATAATAATACTAATACCCTAGAAGTCCCTAAAAGTTATATACGCCCCCCTATTATTGATATAACCCCCCTACTATAGACATTACCGTACATTAACCGCTATAGCGTTTTACTTTAATATAGTACTAAAAGGAAAAATAACGTCTTTATAAATAAGCCTTATATAAGATTAACCAAAATTATTAATAATAGGGAGCAAAGAGCTAGCTAAAGGAAACTAATAAGGAATTAGTTAACGCTTTTTTTCTACTATTTATACCTAATTAAAGATATATTTTTAGGGCGGCTCTTAGAATAAGTTACCTCCCTTACTAGATATATAATTATAAGATTTTATTAGAAGCTCTAATAACTCGCTAGGTTTATAGCCCCTTCTACTATTAATTAATAAATAAGCTAAAAGTAATAAAGTAGTACTAATTAATAACCTAGATAAAGGGTTTATTAAGCTAAAGTTAAGCCCTTCTTTTACTTCTTTTATCCTAATTTATAAAAAAGCCTAATAGAGGCTTTGCTTTGTATTAACTATTAAAGCTAACAACTATTAGCTTAAAAGGGATGTAATATTCCTATTCCTTTAATATATAAAACCCTTATATATAGTCGCGTATAGCCGGGTAAAGATCTTTACTAAACTTAATATTCCGTTAAGCCTTTTTTACTGAAATTTAGAAATAAAATACCTATATTAAAGATTTAACAATATTTTTAATACCTATTATAAGTTCCTATACAATATAAAGTTTTTAACTTTTAGACTAATAAACGGACTAGCTATATACTAAGGTATATAAATAACGTTCTTTTTAATTACCTAGACGAATTCTGCATAGTAATACTTAAACGACATTCTTATATACTTAAATAATAAACTTAAATACATAAGTTTTATATTAAGAAGGTCCTAAGAGAGATTACAAAACATAGGCTTATAAGTTAATATTAAGAGAAATATAAGTTTACGAGTAAACGTATAAAGTACCTTAGGTTTATTATAACTATAAAAGGAGTTAAGGTTAACCCTAAAAACGGTAGAAGGTAATTTACTACTAGAAGCCCCTACAATACTAGTAAAAGAAATCTAGTCCTTTCTTAAGTTTTATAATTTTTATTACAACGGTTTTATCTATAACTATATGACGTTATAGTAAAGGCCTCTTATATAACTTACTTAGAAAGAACACACTTTTTATCTTTAATAAAATAACTATATAGAAGCCTTTTAAAAGAAGTTAAAAATCGGCCTTATTTCTTTCTCTAAATCTTTATTTATATAGCCTAGACTTAAGTTAATACTAAAACGGACGCTTCTAATAAAGGTTAATAGTAAGAATTCTATTATAGTCTTATATCTAGAATGGTAATAGTACCTATTACCTTTCTTTCTTAAAAATAATAGATTTAGCTAAGTGTAAACTATAAATATATAATAAAGAAATACTAGCTATTATTTAATTAACTATTTAATAGTATATAGAGCCTTTAAAAGGATAAACTTCCGGATTAAGATATATATAGATTTATAAAGCCCTAAAGTACTTTATAACTATAAAGTAGCTTACTAAATAATAACTTTAGCTAAAATACTCTTCTAATTCTTTTTACAACTATAATATTATTCTAGTAAAATAAAACTTAAGCTAATATATTAACCAAAGGAATAAGATATAAAACTAGGATAAGCTAAAAGCCTAATACTAGACCGCGCCGCCCCTTTTTTACCCTAAAAAGCTTAACCTATAGATCCTTAACAAATAGGAAATTAAAGAAAATACTGGCCTATAAAACTTAGTAAAGGAAAACGTTAAAGTACCGCGTTAGTTAGAAAGGCTATAACCCAGATCACCTAATTAGTACCCTATATAGAACTTTATTAGCAGTCCCCTATAAGCTTTAAGAGTTCTATAGGCCGTTACCCTAGTAAACTAGGACCCTAAAGTACCTAGACGAGGTAGATTAAATACTAATATATAGTAAAGATAATAGGCTACCGGAAGAACATAAAGATAAAAACGCCCCATGGGCATAATACGGACATATAAAGCCTGAGGGCAGGCTTTTGCGGAGGGGGGGTAATATTACGGCGCTGGTGGAAAACGGTAGATTATAGTAGACGTGGATTATGGTGGACGTAGTTACGTAAGCTTACGTGACTCGAGGATCGNATAAAACGTTAAACAGCGCTGCTGTTCTTCTCCTTTCCTTTCTCTAGCTTTAGATTCTCGTTTATAGACAATCCAATTATATAGGCTTGCGCGACCCCCTTACCGTGCTTATATCTCGATTGACTAAGTTGCTAATATTTATTATATATATTACAAATCCATTATCGCTTATTCCCTAGGGATTTTAAGCGGTATAAATATTCTTTTAATGCCTCTACTCTGTAATTACCCGCTATAAGCTCCACCTTCTCTCCAATTATTATATCCTAGCCTTTAAATAATGGATATTTGGATTTATCTCCTAGCGCATTAACGCTCCCTAAATCGGCATTATGTGCCCGCCCGCGGTTAATATAGTCTAGTATCTTCTGCACTTAGGCTTTAGAAGCTCTAGAAGGTCGTATTATTTAATTTTAGCGTGTTTATTATGCCGAAATCGGACTAAAGCTCTAAAAGGTGGTATTATTTGATTTTGGCGTGTTTAGTATACCGAAATCAGACTAAAGCTCTGGAAGGTCGTATTATTTAATTTTAGCGTGTTTGTTATGCCAAAATCAGATTAAAGCTCTAAAAGGTCGTATTATTTGATTTCGGCGTGTTTAGCATGCTAAAATTAGATTAAAGTTTTAAAAGGTCGTATTATTTAATTTCGGCGTATTTGTTATGCCAAAATCAAACTAAAGCCCTTATAGTGTGACGGCTTATATAAATGCCTTTAAACTAAAGCTTGTAGATTACTATCTAATAAATATACTAAGCTAAGAAGAGGGAAGGGGGTTCGCTAGGGCTGGTGTAAATAAATAAGTAACGCAAGCCGTTAAGGCGCTAGTAGTAAGCGAGCTAATAGTAGAAAATAGTACTAGACAGTATTAATACAATAGGTAGTAAAATATGGCAGAACTTAGGCAGAATTTGGTAGGTAACGCGCTCTAGTACCGTTATATATAGGCTACTTTCAGTTTATTATATCTTGTCTAACTTATATCCGTAATTTATTATATATTAAAATTAGCGGCTAAGATATCCCTAATTTATACTTAATATTTGAAAGCTAAATCGATATAGATAATCACGATCGTTTAACAGTAATATCTATAGCAGTAAAAATACTACTCTTTACTATATTAGGTTAAGTAGTAACAGGCTACTCGCAATTAATACCCTAAGTCTTTTTAAAGGACACCCTGTTCCTTAAATATTTTATAAAGCCTTCGCTTATAAGCGTTGTTAATAGGCCTATTTGCGCTAACGGTTTATACTAGCGTAAGAGAATTGATTGGGAACTTTGCTGTTACTAGCCGATATAGCCTAGCCTGGTTATGTATTAAATCTACCTCCTTTAGGTAGAAAGCTTTCGACCTAGGCCCTAAAGCCGCTGCTTCTTATCCGTTATATTAGGGGTAGGTAAGTTTTAGCGCTTTATATTAGTAATATCTGGCTTTAGGAATTGTAGATAAGTTGGCTGTAAAGTAAAAAAGTAAAGGGTTCTATTTATTAAATAGGAGGTATAGTAAGGAGGTTGCTTACTAAGCTATAAAACGGTTGCCCTTAGGGGCAGTTATCTTGCAGCTCTTATAACTATCTTATAGCTCTTACACCTAGGGGCAACTCTCTTACAGCTCTTATACCTAAGGGCAACCGTCTTACAGCTCTTGCACCTAGGGGTAGCTGCCTCGCAGCCCTTATATTTAGGGGTAACTCTTATACCTAAGGGCAGTCGTCTTACAGCTCTTATATCTAGGTATAAAAGTTATAAGTTAGTTGCCCTAGGTATAAGGGCTATAAGGTAATATAAGAGCTGCAAGATGGCTGTAAGTCTTTGTTTATAGTAACTAAAATATATTTTTTGCCCCTAGGGCTAACGTAACTCTACCTTAGTTATACTGTTTAGACCTAAGTATTCTATTTTGTTGACGACTTGCGACTTGGTTTCGGCATATTGATATACCAAACCCTTTTTATTTTTTTACTAATACTACTTTAATTCCCTATAGGGAGCAATTAATGTAAGGTTTATAGCCTAATAGTAACTGCAGTGCTCTTACCAATATTTAATATTAGTTGGCGCTGTCGCATACCTATAAGATAGGTATGTTAGTACCGATAAATAAGGCGGGAAATAAGCGTAGAAGGAAGGTTTGTATCTCTTAAGGCGTTATACCTAAGGCTAGAATTAATATAACTATGGTAGTAAGGTAGTTGAAGCTGGTGTTAATATAGAGATATAAAATCGCGTAGTAGAATCTAAGCTGTCGACTTAAGCTTTAGCTGCGCGCTTATTAAAACACTATAAATAGCAACGTATACTTCGTAAGTATTTTTAAAAGGCTTCCTAAAAGCTTAAGTTGTAATCTATATTAAGTACACTAAATAGGTATATAGGAAATAAGATTTAATTAATAAATACAATAATGTATATGACCTACTTCCTTTTCCTAGGCAACTAAAATAGCCCTTATATATAGCTAGAGGCATTTACTATAATTAATTAGTAGCAATTAAGCGAGATTAAATACGTGTACTAAATTAAAAATTTTACAGCGCTTGCTAAAGGGGGGGTAGAAGTTATACACCGTAAATAATGCCTAACTACGCGCTACCGCGCAGAGTATCCTCGCCCTTAGGCGTACTAAGAGGCCTAAATATGTCTTTAGCATATAAGCTAAAGTAGAAAAAGTTTAAGGAGTAGTATATTTATAGCTAACGCGCGCCTCTACTAGGGCCTATAAGCAGAAGCAGTATTATAACGGCGACACTATTACGGAGGGGAGGCTACTTCTTTTTCTTGTTAACGTTGCAGGTCGGACGCGCCACGCGGTAAGGAGTAGTTTGTGGACAGTTTAAGAGCCCTCCTATAAGGTTATATTACTAGTTTATATAACCTCTTCTTCTCTAGCTACTTCCTTGGTACGCCTATCTTTTATATTTAGTAAAGTCTAAAGCTTAACTAGGTGCTTTCTGTTACCGACTAGTAAGGCTACTATAAGTTTATTTTATCCGCTTATAAGCTACCAGACTATATCTACCTAATCCCTTAGCTTAAAGAGCGCCTAGTCGTTTATATAATCCTAAACTTATAGTCTACTATCTATTCCTCCCGATATAAGGTAGTCTTTAGCCTAAACCAGCCCCTATATAGCCCAATTATAAGCCTCTAGAGTATAAATAAGTTTTCCGTTTTACTAGTCCCAGGTTTAAATAGTTTTATCCGCTCTAGAAGAAACCAAGTTTCTATAGAAATTTATAAGTTGTGTAGCGACTTTTATATAACCTTTATAGGTTGTAATATATGTCCTTTATTAGTTTCCTAGTTAGTAGTATACTATTAAATTAGAGCTAATAGCTGGGGCCTACTAACCTATCACCAATCCTCCAGATTTTTATAACCCCTCCATCGCTACCTATCGCTAGTAGGGTGTAGTCTTTATTAAACCTAAGTATGGTTATATAGCTAGGGTGGTTTTGTAAAACGTATAAACATTGGCCGGAGGGAAGATCCTATATCCTTATGGTAGTATTATTGGAACCGCTTATAAGTAAGTTATCGCGTAGAGTAAGGCATAAGATAGTGTTAGTATGCCCGTTAAGCGTACGCATATATATGCCGGAGCTGGTATCCTAAACCTATAATACTATATCCTTAGAGCTAGACACTATGGTTAAATCACTGGTAAATAGTACATACTATACAGCTTCGGTGTGTCTGGTAAAACTGTATACCTATAAACTAGCCCACTTTTTAGTACGTATAACCATCTATAGGGAAGGAAGGGTTAAGGAGTTACCTAGATTTAAGGCTCCAAAGCCGTATAATGCTATTATTATTAGCCGTAGCTATAACTTTATTATAACACGCAATGTCCTACAGCCTTCTAGCCTATATAACCTGTTTATACGGACATTCTCCTTCGGACAGTATAAGCGTAGCATATTAACACTTAGTATTAAGAATTATAACAAGACCACCTAACGTAGAAGCGATAAGAAATTCATCTATAATACGCAGCTAATTGATATAGGTAGGGCTATTAAGTTAAAACCTAGACTGTAAACTTATTTTTATCTTTAATAACAATAATAAATCAAAACGGGGTTTATATATTTCTAAAGTGGTTATATTTAAGTAACAATGCCATTGGAACCCGTGCCGTAATAACGTACCGCACTACTACGTTACCCTTTCGCTAAGCCCCCCTAATTAAGCCACTCCACTCCTATAGGATATTCCTCTTATCTTATACACGGTATATATGCGCCATTATATTATATGGCCCACATCCTATAGGTTTATATACTGAATTAGTACTATTAGGCCGGTTATCTTAAATATCGTACTAAATATTTTCGCAATCGTGATAATTAACCAGCCCGTAATCTTGATGGTAGTTAAATATCTAAGTTAACTTACTCGGCGTTACACTATTTCTAATAGCGCAGGCTAAAGAGGATACGCATTGTATGCCGTAGCTAAATATCCATTAAACGCGAACGAATAGATTGGTATGGAGACTTTTAACTAGGGCGTGTACTTATAGCGAGAATCCGGTAAAAAAGTCCTTAGCAATAACCGTCTGCTTATAAATAAAACCAAGAAGACCGTATCTAGCTATATATATCGCTATGTAGTAAACCTATAGCTATTAGACCAAAGGAATAAGAGCTAATATAAACTTAACTTATACAGGCTGTATAAACGTCACGCTTCTCTATACTGGCTAGTAAGTGGCTGTCGATTTCCTACGGGTCCCTAGGTGCAAGAATATACTCAGAAGGCAATTTTTTTAGTCGCGGTTAGTCTGCTGTTGCAATTATAGTGTTCCTAGCCGCGAGAGCATAGAGTAAAATGGTAGTTGGCTTTATATTATTAAGAAGATAAAGAGGAAGCTATATTTATATAGACTTTATAAGGTATAATTAATAAGGAATAAGAATAAAGCTTTATATCTTTCTAGTACTATTAAAGAGATGCCGAAATATGGTAGTAAAGTTTAAGTTAAATAGATATATAATATATATAGTAGTATAGGCTACGCCTAGCCTATATTGCTATATAGGAAGCGGCAAAACAGCTGCGCCTACGATGGCCCTATCACCTATTTTATTAATACGAAGCGCTATAATCCTACTACTTAACTAGAGGTGTTATATAGTACGGCAGCATTGCGTATATAATGGCGCCGAACTTTAACCTTTATCTTCCGTTGCTAATAGGCCTAAAATATATACCCTTAAAGTAAGGGGATAAGTTAAATAGCTGGATATATATAGCGGTTGTAAACATACGGGGATAATGTATAAAGTCTCCGACTATGTTGTATAATACACTACTATAATAGGCATATTTTAATATATCCCTTAACACAGTAATTTTCTTAGGTTATTAATAAGAATTAACTAATTAGAACAGCTAGTTAATATAAATATCTAACTAAATCCAGTTATAAATATAAGCGGCCTTAGCAAAGGGCCCTACTATATTAAGGGATAGGCGGTTAAAGATTAATCCGTTAGGGTAATATAATGGCTTAGCTTTTCTAAGGGTACTGTAGCAATATCACCGGTGTTCTATGTTACGTTTAGTATGGCGTATTCTTATAAGGTATATTAGGAGTAGAGGGATTAGTTATATTAATAAGATATAATAGTTTAAAGGAAGTTCGGATAAGTAATGCTAATTCCTATATCGGATTAGCAGACGTGGCCGCTAATATATTAAAGTATAAAAGATAAGGGAAATGTAGGCCAATAAAGAAGATATATGCTAAAGATATACACTGTTTTATCCGCAAGTCTTTATTAGAGTTACTACCTATTCTATAATACGTTTACAGTAACCACTTTAGGGTGTGCAGTACTATATACTACGTGTATCAGCTATAACAGTATCGATTAATAAATACGCTTTTAACAGAAATACGGCCTTTTGCGGTAATTAGGGTAATAGCTACAATAGCTTTAATTATATCCGCCGGTTACTTTTACGACGGAATAATAGGTAATAAGGTCCTAGGGCACAGCGCTATAGATATAGTATGCCAGACATTCTAAGGGAACTTTCTAAAGGCGTAGAGTTAGACGTTATGCGTAATAGATACTATAACTAAATCCTTGTAGTTTTTTAAGGTTAAGCTAAAGAATAGCAACACGGTTCTTAAATTGTAGGCATATAAAGATAGACTATTACCGGAAGTTAGCGGATGCGACTATAGAGGGGAGAAGACTAAAAACGGATGGTATTAGAAGTAAGTTTATTAAGGCAGAGATTAGGTGGTTTAAGTGCTAATAGTAATACAGAGCGGACCTAAATGCTAGAGTTTACTAGGATATAAGTTATATTAACCAATAGGGAGGAAACCCACTAATAAGGAAGCGAGAAGAAGGGGAGATAAAAGGCAAGGAAAAGAGAGAAGTAGCAAAAGCTGCATTAATAAGGAGGGGGTTAAGGTTTAGAAAGAGGGACGGGAAAAATGAGGTAGAAAGAGATATAAAGGTTATATATAATATAGGTAGTATTAAAAATAAAGATTAAAAGAATAAGAAAGTGCGTAAGGTTAAGTTTAGCTATAATATAGGTAGGAATAAGTAGGATATTACTTAGAGGATAGAGGACCTAATTAATTAGATTAAGGACTGAGCTATCTAATCTAAATTAGTTAGATTAAATACTAAGCAACTAACCTAAGTTAGGAACTTTACGGAGGTTTTATTTATATAGAGTTGGACTTATATTTAAAAATACATTCTTTTACCTAAGGGTACGTTCGGTTGCAAATCGGCTCTATATTATTTATTTAATCTATACATATTTTAGTATCACCCGTTTTATAATTAGTGGTGGCTACTACTGTAGCTCGTTTAAATCTGTAATTAAGTTGATTGTTTAGTAAGCTTCTATATAACGCTTTAGATTTGGCTTTATATAATATATAATTAATATTGGCGAGCGATTTAAGTAAGCTCCTCTCTGCCACTAGGCCTCTATCGCGACTCCCTACTTTAGTATAGTAATGGAGCCTCCTTCTTAACTAACGCCCTCTCTATAATTAACGCTTTTTATACCTTTGCCCACCTTCCGTAGGAGCCGTAATAGAACTATAGTAATGCCTACGACGCCTATAACGCCCTAGAAATAAGCTTATTGTAATTATAAAGGTTAGAATAATAATATTATATAAGGTATATAAATGCGATAGTAGTATTATAATCCGGGTATTTAAAGTTGTTACTTTAGCGTATTATAAGAGCTTTAGATTAATATAGAATATAGAACAGAGGCTTGAAGGCAACTTATTTATTACGGCGCTAGTAAAAAACGGTAGATTGTAGTGGTGGATTGTGGCGGACAATCGCAGACAGTGTCTTACTATTTTAGATAGTCGTAGTTACGTAACTAGGTAATTGTATAAAACCTTAAGTGGTGCTACCCTTCTTCCCTTTTCCTTTCTCTAGCTTTGGATCCTTGTTTATAGACAATCCAATTATATAGGCTTGCGCGACCCTTTTGCTGTACTTGTGCCTTAATTGACTAAATTACTAACATTATTAAAACAGTGCTAAGAACCTTATTTTAACTACTGTATATAATATAGCCTATAAACTTGACGCGCTTACCGATATAGAGAAGCTCCATATTTAAAAGTCGTTAGATTTACCAAATGACTACCTTATATTTAGATTTAAGCTCTATTTTGGTTAAATATGGAGCCTCTATATTAAATATAAAGTTATAACTAAACGGCCCCTAAGTAGAATATTAGCGAATAAGCTTATAGCGACATTATATAATAAAGCTTAGCGCTAAAGAAGAAACCTTATCTACTATCTATATAGAAGATAAGTAATACACAACGCTTTAGCTCTATAACCTATTAAATTAATATATAGAATACGTATACTAGGCCCTAAAAAGCCTCCTATCTTCTAGCGTCCCTACTACTATACTAGCTAAGCCTAGTACTAGTATTAACAGCCTTCTTCTAGAGCCTGACTATACCAGATATATAGATAAAAAAGTTAAACTAAGAGACCTAGTAGCTTGGTATGCTGCTTAGTATAGAGGCGTAGAAGTTGATTTCGGTATATTAATATGCCAAACTTAGCGCCTTAGTAGCGCCTTAGCTGTTTACTTATACTCTCCCTTAGATTTATTTTCTTATTTTCCTTAGCTTAGTATCTTTATAAAATAGCATTTGTTTAATATACTTATAGACCTTAAGTAAATCCTCTATGGAATATCTATATATTATCTATTAGTTATAGTAGTAGCTATTATAAATAGGGAGACCGCTAATAGGGCGGCTTCCTCTATACGCGGGCTTTAGTATATCACTAGAGTAGAGTGCGATTAGACCTATACTTTTAATAAAGTCCAGAATTTCCCTAACCTGGCTAGCTTTGCTAGAATGCAACCGTGCAAGGTATTACGCGACATTTGTATTAGTATAGTAGCCGCTATATATAACGTAGAGGGTTATACTAAGAGGACGCAATACCTTTTAAATATTAAGGCAGGACGTTTAACGAAGTAATATAGGTCTATAGCTGCACTAATTGCTAGGCTACTTATTATACGGCGCGTATACCTCACTTACCGTAGTTTTGTATAGGAAATTCGCTTATTACTTAGTAAAAGGTTAGTTAGTTTACTAAGTAACGCGTCCTATTACTATAAAATAAAGTAGCGCGATAATTAACCTTATATCGCCATTAGTTGCTGTAAGCTCTTCTATATAGACTTATTATACCGCAGTAGAAACTAGTAAAGGTAAGAATATAATAAAAATACTCTTATGCGTTTAATATACTGACCAAAGTATAGAAATATAAAGGCCGAAATTACGACCAATTGAGGTATAAGAAGAGAACTAAGAGTTTAACTAGTTTCTGCTAATAGCATATATTATAAGCAACACTAATAACGATGACCTTGCCACTTAGGCTATAATTAAAAGCCACTCTAGCATCTACTAAGTAGTCGGATATTTTATATAACTTGCTAAACTTACTTCTCAGCCAATATACAGATAAGCCACCTATAGAAAAGCCCCTTAGGAATGAGCCATCTCTAGAAAAGCCCCTTATAGGTAATATTAGCAATTTTAATTAATACACTAATAAACAATCTATAGGAGAGACCTCTGTGGATCCGCATGGCAGTATTAGGGAGGAGGGTAATATTATTAATCTGACTATATCTATAAGAATGCCCTGCTGCTCTAAAAACGTAGCTAAATATATAGGCTATACTAACGAAAAATACAATCACATTACCTCCTTACTTGACGCCATTTAATGCAGTAAGTGGCTTATTAATTAGCGATAATGCTAAGCTTCGCCGGTTTCCTATAGCCGCTAACCTTACCTACTAGTCCTATATCTTATTAACGCTATTAGATATATTTATAGAAGATATTTTAAAAGTTACGTAGAAGCACGTAGATAATCTTTGCGAGAAGGATGAGTGGAAAACCTTTATAGGAAGCTGCATAGGTAGAAAGAAGAGTAATTTATCTATATATAAATCGTCTTCTGACTTAAACGAGGAGGAATTTAAGGCAGTTATATAATATATCGCGAATTTGGACGGCCTAGGGGAGTACTTTAAAAAACCTAAAGCTAACAATCCCTGTCGGGGTTATATTAGAATATCTTACTAGGGAAATTCCCTAATAAAGACTTAAAACACCGAAGTAAGATAGCTAAAAGGGAATTACGGCAGTATAGTAAGGCAGAAGGAGTTGAAGCCAGATCTTATAACTATAGTTATTAAGGATGCAAAATCGCAGCGACCTCGCGAAACTTAACTAAAATTTGTCTGACTCGCTAAGCTGTAGATGATATTACCCCCTCCTAACAGCTGGAAACCCGCGCTAATAGATAATAAGTATTTCCCTATAGTAGAGTGCAGAGAGCTGGTTTGGGAATGCCTTAATATACTTTAGAAATATAAACGCAATTCCTAGGATCTAAAGAATGCTAAGGTATATCTCGACTGTGCTTTAAAAGCTGCTAAGGCGCTTCGCTATTAATAGAGCCGAAGATACGTTTACTGTTTTCTACACTATAGATCAATAATGTAGCTCTTACATTTTAATTGGTTAGGTTTTATAGTAAGTAAGCTACTAGATATCTAGATAGATACGGCTAAGTTTATCTAATACCTGCTTGGAGCATTTTATTATAAACCTAGTAGGCTTAAATACCCTGCTGGGAAAAAGGCGCCATTCTATAAATATAATCTAGACAATAGACTATTTTAAGTGGTTACTGTGGATGGTTAATAACTATATATTAATAATTAGGAGGCAGGGCCACCTAGAGATTATCTTATTAGTCGCGTGATTATAGCCTTTAAAGCAAAACTTGTTAACCCTAAAGAAAAGGAAAAAATAGGCTAGGACTGGTGCTATAAGAGTAGCTGGCCTTAAGAGCTTTGGAAATATAAAGGGCACTACCTCTTAAGCCTTTAGAACCAGCCTAATATAGTAGAGTTGCTTACCTATAGTGTTGTTAAGGTTGAGAACAAGAATAACACTACGGTTTTTAGGCGATAGTGTTCTTCTAGGCAACCAATGACCTTTTTTAAAACTTTTTATGATAGGGCTAAGGTTTAGAGACCTAACTTTACCTAGTATACTAGGAGTGCAACTTCTATCTTAGAAGATCTAATGGCTTTACTATATGATCTAAGACGACCTAAAGGTGGATTATAGTAGGACTGCGATAATAGGGAATATAGAGATATTATTACTGCTTAGGTCAGCTCGTCCTTTAATAATATTATTTCTTTATTAGATTCCTTGCTAATAATATCCTTAATTTAGTAATAGGCCTTTTTAGCTATTAAAGTAATAGCTAAGAGGGGTATAGTTTATAAGGACATTTTATTTA
The DNA here is from genome assembly GCF_001692895.1 of Cenococcum geophilum 1.58. Lineage (NCBI taxonomy): Eukaryota > Fungi > Ascomycota > Dothideomycetes > Gloniales > Gloniaceae > Cenococcum > Cenococcum geophilum. The sequence continues at coordinate 15,298 of NW_027137633.1, forward strand.
TAAATATTAGGATCGATAATTAATATAAGCTAAAGGTTTACGACTTAGATATAGCGGTGTCTATTAACGATTAAGGTATAGGAGTATAGGATAAAACTGGCACAGTTGCTTTTATAGCTACTTTATTATTAAGCAAATCTTTTGCACTATCTATATATTAACTAATTTATAATTGCGAATCTATTTTCTAGCTCTATACCATTAACCTACTAAGTAGAGTTAGTATTAGAGATATTAAAGAGAACCTTATAACTATTATAAACCCCAGTACAGGTATTAACTTAGTAAGGAGTGCAAAAAGGGAAGTTGTTATGCAGTTAGGTAATTTTAAGAGAAAAATACAGCGGCTTAAGGCTTACGCTTCTTTAAATACGCTAAAGGATTTGTTATTGTTTTTTTGTCTCACTAAGCTTATAAGGGAATTCGCTAATAACGACTATATTAATAACTACAAAAGTGTGGAAGAGGGAACTGAAAATGTCTACTTCGACCGCTGTATTGAAATCATTAAATGAGCTCTTAATTTAGGCGTTAAATAAGCCATAAAGGGGATTACTAAAATATTACTTTCCCTTTAAGCATCTGGCTAGTGTCTATTTAGAATTAAGGAGCTAAGGGATTTAGAGGCTTTTTACAGTATACCGTGTCCGCTATAGTATTATTATAGGGTGCTTATATTATAGATATATACCCTAAATAATAGAGTTCAATATAGTAAAGAGCATATATTTATTAATCAATATTACTTAGAATGGTGCGCCTTAATTATACATAAATAAAGCAATAAAATTTGCTACTGTTGCGGACATAGTTAACTAAGGCACTAGTACGATATAGTATACGCACAGCCTGTATAACTAGTAGTTTATTAATAAGGATCTAAAACTAAGGACTAGAAGAAGGTTAAGGAAAAAAAATATCTATATATATGCGCTAAGGCTCNAGCTAAGCCCCTAGCTAGGGTCTNTAATAGTGCCGTAAAGTAGTNTTATAANGGTGATAGAGCATATCACCTNCTATATTGCCGCGTTNTGCTAAAATACTNGGAAGTTAATTTCAGCATGTNAANATGCTAAAAGACGTTGGTTTTAGCATATCGATATACTAGGGGAAATTTCGGCATNTTAATATGCNAAAAGAAGTTAATTTTANACTATTTATAAGGATAAATAGGGGCATAGTACTTTAATTAATATTTAGTATTTAGTAAAGCTAATTAGTACCGAGTACTTATTAAACTACTAGATAGGCCGCTTAATCTTAACCATCTAAAAATGCACTGCTTGGCTTACTATAATTTAAGACCAAAATCGTCCTCTATATTATGCTTCCCCTTCCTTTACTTTCTTTTCCGATTAGGTAGGATACCCAACAGCTACCTAATACGGATCTCCACTCGCTCAAAATCTACAAAACTAAGACGCTAACTGTACTCGTCCTATAGAATGTTCCGCGGTTTAGGATCCTTTTATAGCACCTATAGGTTATATAAAGCCCGTAAAACCGTAGCCGATTTATTTATAAAGTACCTTTTATTCTCCCCTATAAGAAAGTTAAGGAGTGGCCGCCTAGCCTAGCTAAGGAAGAGTATACTAATATAAACCCTACCGTTATAGTAGTATAGGAGCTCTAGTATAACGGATCTAATACAAATAGGGACGAATTTCCCTTAGGTGGGATAAACGTGATTGTAAATACGCCGTTTATGCTAGAGGTGGCCAAGATTAGGTTTTACTATCCCTTTCGCGACTAGAGTATATTTATGCAACAATAGCCTAACTTTAAAAAGCACTCCGCGGGCTCCTTTAGCATATAGTGGCTTATAGTCTGTATTACTCCTACAGTCTATACTAAGCTATTGCTAGATAAGGTAGAGAAACGTCCTTTAGTCAATATACTTCCTATTATAATCCTAAAAGTTATAACACTGCTTATCTATTACACTACTATATGCTAGTCTAAGCAGACACTGCTGCGTATAGTATAGTCACTCCTTAATCCTTAACCTGGATATTAGTTCCGCTAGCTTCTTACTACTGGCTATACCTTTCTTAGTTCTTCTGCCTACTTTTTATTCTTTTATAGTCGCCGCTTAGTTCTCAGCCACACCTTAACTACTACCCTAACGCGGGAGTAGTAAGTCTAGGGTGAAGTCGTCTCCCTTATTATACCTTTTATTATTATTACTAATATCTTTATCATTACGGGTCGCTTTGCCGCAAGACTGTAATATAATTAGCAATTGCAGAAACCCATTTTCGCGCTTAGACCTATACGCGCTATAGCTAACCTTTTTCTTCTTTTTCTTTAGAGTTGGTTTATAGAATATTAACACGCTCTATAGGCTAAATGGGTAACTTCTTTGCTTTATCGTGCTATAACTAACTAGGCGCCTTAGCCCTGGCTACGCGAACAATAAAGGCAAAATTCTCCGGAACCGCCGTTATATATAGTCTGTTTTTATTATCTTCTTAATAATCTAGCTTTAGGATTAAGAGATAGTAGTGAACAATTAAAGGGTCATCCGAAATGTATAGGAAAATAATAGCTTCTCCTATAAAGATATAACCCTATTAAATACCTTTACGGATTATGTCTAAGAAGAGCTGCGTAATTACTACTACTGCTGCTAGCTATTTTAAATTAAATTTAAAGCTCTCGCCTTTTATTAATTATATCTTTAATTAGTTAAATCTCCCTATCTAGCCTAGCTACTATATTATCTAAGGAGAACTTATACGGCGCCTTGTATTTAATTAATATAATAGTAGTCTTTTTACCGCCTAACTACTTGTATATACAGAACTGGTCTACTAGTCCACCTTTTATTTAATTTCTGCTTCTTAAAATATTCTGCTTAGCTTTTCCCCCACCCTTTTCTACTTTCTACCCTTTGCTTTACGCCGTCCCCATTATCTAGTTTAGCGTAGTAGGTCTGCTAATTAACATTTGCTCTATTTCCTCCTTAATTAGTGTCCCGCTTAGCTCTCCTATATTTATATAACTTTTAAACACTACTTTTCCCTAAAGCCTAAGCACTTCCTATAGCTGCTTATCTTTATATATTTTTTTAACTAAGCTCTATATATAGTTCTTAATTGTTTTATGTACGCAGTGTTAGAGCCTGATCTCCGCGCTAATTGAATAGAGGTTTTTATAGACGTAATTAAGTTAGTATAAGGACGGGAAGGTGCGCTTTAAATAGAAATCTGGGTTAGTTGAGAATTTTTCCTAAACCTCTTCTTATTCCGGAATTAGTGAATCCTAGATCGCTACGTTATTGTTTAAAGCTTTTTCCCCCCGTTTATATTCCATAATGTAGTGAAATTGCCCTTTTAGGGGAGGACTTAAAGCTAGACGTTCTGGTTTTATAATGACTATATCCGGCTTAAGGGCTCTAAGCTTCTCTTATTTATTATAGGGAGGGTAGGATAGGAAATAGGAGGCTTATTATAGACTTCCTAGGGTGTATACGGTTCGGTTTGGTTGCTATACTATATATAGGTGCCGTATAGGAGGAAGGGGGGACGCTAGAGGTGGATGCCGTTAATTTAAAGCTATTAAATGGGTATAGACGTAATGGCCGTTTTTAAAGCTTTTGTTAGGGCTTATACTCCTAGTAAAAAAATTATCCACGCTACTACTACGTTATAGCGCCGACGCGCGCAGCTGCTATATATACGTCTCTACGTTTACTCTAGTAGTATAATAACATAATTTTAATAGAACGCTAATAGTACAGCTAGGTTCCTAGGCTCCACTACATAGAGGTGTAGAGGCCGATTTTATGGTAAGTAGTTATATATTAGCTAGTAATATAGTAGAGTTTAATATACCTACTTATCTAGGCCTCTACCCTAGTTTTCTAGTGGCTGTAATATACCTGCGGTTATATACCTTCTACGGCTAAGGCCTGGCTAAAAGCCTCCCCCGCCTAAGTAAGTCCTGTTTACTCTATAAGTATATCTTATTAGTATACTATTCTAGGAACGGACGGTTCTGTTTATTAATATACTAACACGCGCATCCGTTCTCTTAAGCTATATAGTAGTCTCTTTAGCTAGGATATAATCCTACCTACTAGGTATACTGAGGGTCAGAGCCTAGCTAAGGGGTAATTAGAGCCAGTAGTGGCTAACTATACACTTCGTCTTACGGGAGGCTAGTGGTAATATAGGGGCGTAATACCCTATATACCGCCAGTTCCCGTTTCGCGATGCCTATAAGAGTCTTCTTATAATAGGCCGACCGTGTCTTATAGGAGAGGCCCGTAGATACTAGGTCCCATACTAGGCAACCTACTCTACCCTCTCCTACTAACTAAGCTTGTGTCCCCCCTTTTTATAAGCTGGCCTATATCTCTAACTGTTAAATCCTTGTCCGACTAGCCTATATTTCCCTATAGCCTCCCCTATATATATATGCGTCAGGTTACGTACACTATGCCTATTAAAACCCTTTTATAAGTCGCCTGTAAGTTAAACGCTATAAGGCCGTCAAAGCTAGCCTATATTTCCGCTACCTAGAGCTTTACCCGTGTTTTCGCCTTATTAAGCCATCTAGTCGCCGTCGCGTCGCCATTATATCGCTGTCGCTCTTAACTAGGTCGCGTGCACCACGCCTATTAAGACCCTCTTCTAAGTTACTTAGGTGTACTAAATACCAAATAGGCCCTTATAGAGGGGCCTTAATGAGTTTTTTAGGTAGGGCTTTAATAAGTTCTTTATGGTGGCCTTGGGGCCTTAATAAGTTTTATATAAAGTATTTGCAACGCGTTAACCTTAATAAGTTCTTATAAAAAAAAAGGATCCCTACGCCCTTATCATATTCCCTTTACAACCTTAGAGCTAGTGCAAGCCTAAAAGTGTCCTATTATACGCCTAGGACACATCTACATTAACTAGCTAGATAAGGCCAGTTTCGGGCCTAGCTATAAGCTAGGTAGTTATATATCGGGCAGTTTTTATATCCTAGTTTCCCTTTATAAGCCTCCCTAAATAGTAGAATAGGAGCTCTAAGCGGAGGCAGTAAGGCTCCTAATGTTATTAAGGGCGATACTTTATACGCGTTACGGGCTCATTACTATAGAATTAAACAACAGCGCTACACGCGCTGCGACGGCTCTCTACTATCGCCTCTGCACTTAGCCATTAAGAGAAACGGATTCTAGATAATGTTTTCACCTATAGCGTATAGTAGGGCTTTATAGGCAGAGGCTGTAAATAGAAAGATACTAAAGTTAGAAGTCAAGAGCTTAGTAGATAGTATTAGTACTATCGGCTTTTAGTATGCTATTATACCAAAACCGTATAATATAGTAAGTAGACACGTATATAATATACGTTAATTCGCAAGCCGTTATTAATAGGTCTTGCGTAATAACTAGTAATCGTCCTATTATATTTACCTAGGCATTTTTAATGCCCGTACTAACAGCTACTATAATACTTATCTTAATACTTATCTTAACACTTATCTTAACACTTATCTCGACACTTATCTTAATACTTATCCGGATTAATTATTGTCCGTTTCCGCAACAATTATATTTTAGTATGTTATTATACCAAAACCCCCTATACTTAACCCTAACAATTGGTAACTTTCTTATTATACCGCTTATTTATCGCCTATACTTATCTAACGGCTATATAACCGGGCGTTAGCTCTACGATTACTTCTCTATAGTTATCTCTACCGCTATTAGAAACAGCTGCTTTTAATTTTCCTAGCTATTAAGTATTGGTATATAGTTATGCCAAAACCGTATAACGCGACTTAACTTTCATAATCCGCATTAATTGGCGTGTTTTCTTAACATTATCTTCGCCTGTTATTATTAAGAATTATACTAAACAACGCTTTTACCCCTTAGTAGAACCTACAATATATATAAAAAGGCTATTATATTAGCAAATTAGGCCTGGTATATATGAACTGTTTATCTGGAATCCATTATCTTACGGACAATTAAAGGCGAATAATATTGGTGCGAAAAATGCAACTCTTTTATATCGCGGAGTTAGAAGGCTAAGCGCAACCGTCTTTGCTATAGTAATGCCGGTAGCAGTTCTCTTTAGTACTTAAATATATCTAGGGGTTTATTAACCTATTACTTACTACCTACCTAGTGGCAATTTGTCGTCGTTAGCATTTTTGTTAGCCCGTGACTAATATCTACCTATAACTTACCTATCTTATATATATATAGTCTCTTTTCTTTATAGATTAATCTATATATAAGTCCTTCTTTTCTAACCTAGTTTTTAGTAGTTGCTAGGGTTATAAACAGAAACTAGCTTTAAGCGTTAGTGGGATTAATATATAGAAAGTACGTAAAATTAGTAATCTATCTAGAGTGGAGCCAATTTAGCGCATTTAGCTAGAGCTAATTTGCATTAACTATGCATTCTATAATTTAATTAGTGGTATAGAGTGGATTTTAAGGCTTTAGAGCTCTTAGAGCGCCAGCCGTATATCTAATTAGAAGAAGGTGGCTATGGGAAGGATTAATAAGGCGTTAGAGCGTGATGTTAAGCTAATTAGTAGAGCCGTACAATAACTCGCTTTTCTAGAATGTAAGCGTTCCCTATATATTCTTTCCTTCCTACTCTCTTTCCTATATACTTAATTACTTAGTAACTTAATTTTATCTCCCTTAATTGCTATAGAGCGATTCTTTCCTATACGCGCTGCCGCGCCTACTAACGACGTTATTCTTGTACCAAAATTAATTAATCTAAAGGCCGACGACTCTAAGGAAGTTAACAAGTTTCGGCTCTATAGTAGACAGTATATTTGATATAAATCTCTTATAAAGTAGCTAAAGTATATTAAGCAACGAACATTACTAATCTAGCGGCGGGGTTTAAAGAAGAAGAGATTAGTTTTAGGGAAAAGCCTACGCCTGGCGGTAGGGTGGTGGTTATTAAGGATAATAAGATTACGGAGGAAGGTAATAAGGAAACTAATAAGCAAATCTAACGATCTTCCCTAGTAAGTTTAAACGCCTTCTACCCCCTAAATAAAATACTAAAGTTGTGCTAAGACTTACTATAAGTAGTATATATCTACACTAGAGCTCCGTGGCGCTCTTAGAGTCAAATCGTCCTTTTAGTAAATGGAGTGGATTTAACCTTAGAACTACGCTACTACTTTAGTCTAAATAGATTACTGCGTAAAACTGCAAGCGGTAAAGAATAAAGTATATACATATGTATGCAAACAGATTAACGAATTATAAAATACGAATTTAAGACTAGGCTAAGAGCTACCTAATTATAGGCTTATATTAGAGAACTGCAAACTAGAAGAACTCCTATTATTTAATAAGTATAATATATAGACTAGAAGGATTATAAGTACAATGACTTACGCCGTTAGAGATATGTTGTCTGCTTCTAAAGGTTAGCAGCCTAAAGTGCCGCTTATTATACTAGCCGCGCTAAAGCCTAACACTAACAATGCGGCTTAAAGAGTATTTCGCCCATCTCTTAACTAAACCCACTATTAGCGTGTATAAATGCCTAGTAAATATACCGGTATATAGTATATTAAGAGACTTAAAGGAGATAAACTAGAGTAAGAAGCGTATAGAATACTAGCTCGTAGACCTGTCTTCTTATATAGCCTTTTAGATTTGCGGCAAAGCTAGTGTCTTCTTATTGCCTTATATAGATTATAACTATTACTATAAAAGAGGGATAGAAGCTAGATAATATGGCTACGGCGATAGAAAGCCGAATTTTATAAGCGGGCGAGGAACGATAAAGTTACGCTAGAAATATCCTTGTCCGCAATATACTTAGGGTAAGGTAATAATATAATACAATCCAGGGAGGTAATTTACGCCCCTTATTTAATTACTAGTGTGCTTATATCCGGTACTATAAGTTAGGATTCTAAGACAATATTGCAAGTTATACGTTAATTAATACTTAAACTGTGTTATCTAAAGATAACAAACGAAGATCTAACAAAAGAATTTGGGGTAAAACTTTAAAGTGTTAAACGGCTATAGAGTATAAGGTATTAAGCATAGCCGTAGAATTTTAAGGAGGAATTGAACGAGTTCTCAGCTTTGCTTAAGGTATATCTAGCTCTAACCCTACCCTATAATGCCTTTATTCCTATTTGACTAGATTATATAGTTTAGGAAGTACGTTCTAATATAACGCTTTAAGAAATGGAATAGCGAGCTATATGGATTAGAAAGCTGCAACTACCAAATAGGCTGTAGTTTAAATAGGTGCGCTTGTATAAGAGCTATAAAACAGTCTAGATTAGTTTACTATACTAAATACAACCATTTAGGAGTATATTAAAACATACTATAAGTAAATAAGGGTTGTTTTAGCATATGAATATCTAAAGAGCGCCAATGTTTTAATAAGTGCTACGTTGCTACATTTATTATTTGCGTTCCCGTTATATTAAATATAATCGCTGTACGTTACGTTAGCCTTTAATATAAAATCCCTATAATAAACCCTCTCTATACTATGGTAGCTTTAAAAAAAATACTATAGAAATATTCGTTGCTATAAGAACTATACTTCTTAGCCTTACTCCCGCCGAAGTTCTTCTAGCATTAACCCTCCCTATTTACTTTGCCCTCCGTATTTACCGTACCCTCCTTATCCCTACCGTCCGCATTATCCTTAGTCTTATTAATCTCTAAACTACTACCCTTAGATAGATTAGATATAACTTTATTAGCTATAATAATACCTTGCTGCTTTTTAGCGGCTATACCTTCCGGACTAGTATTAAGTGCTTTACCTTCCCCTACTACCTTACTGATCCTTTCCAAAAGAGGTCTTTTAATACCTGTCTTGATTTGCCCGATTGTAATAGGCTGGCCAGCTTTAATAGGCTGATATAGATACTCCTCTAGTAGCGTGTATATAGGGCTGATAAAAGGGGCCTATGTCTTTAGCAGGCTATATACGGAGGCCATCCGTTGGTTTCCCCAGCGGTTTAGCCTAGTATTTTTAGCGACGGTTTAAAGAGGAGTAGGGTAAGCTTACCTATTTATAACGCCAGTGGGTAGAATAGGGATAATACTAGGGCCGAAAATCTCTATTAAGGCCATTACGCCTTAGGCCATCTAATATATGTTTTGTAGAATAAAGGGAGAAATATGGATTAAATTAGCTAGGAAGTTAATAACGTATAACTGCCATCCTAGCCTATGGCTGGTTTTATAGCCTAAATCCTAAAGAAAGCTTAACAGAGTAGTGTCTTTAGCGGCGGCTAGGGTTTTAAGCTAATTAAATTGAGAAAGAAGTTTAACGTATAATATAATCTGCTTTATTACGGCGAGTCTACCTTATAGATTTGGCCGTAAACGCTAGGTACAGGCAAAGGCATTAAAGAAGCTCCGCACCGTGGTAATATTAGCTTTATCTTTAGCGGCTGCTTCCGCTCGCGCCCTAGCGCCCCTATTAATCCCATTGTTATAGTTAGTAGTATAGCTTTATAGCAATGCTTAAAGACGTATTATAGCTTTAGGCCCCATTATATCGGTAAAAAAGAAGTTAGTAATCTCTATAGCTTCGCTTTTACTAAATCTCTGCCGCCCAACTTTGTTGTCCTTAGTTACCTCAACTTCTAACTTTTTAAGCTTTTTGTAAAACTTGTCCCGTGCGACCTTAAGTGCGACTTTATTAGCTTTTATACTTAGTGCCATCCTGATTTTTTTAAGCCTATCGCTGTAGCCGTTATATTTAGTGGTAGGATTACTACCTTGTATATTATTACTGCTACTGCCTATATCTAAGTTCTCGCTTAACTTATTAATGTCTATATTTTTCTCGCTGCTGTCTTTAGCGGTTAGTTCGATCTTGTTATCGGTACTTAGTAGAACTCATGGTTAGAAGCCTTTAGGAAGTTTAATATAGTAGGTATCCGCGAGGGTCTTAACGTAGAGGTCAAGAGTAACGACTATGGTTTAAATCTGTTCGGTATTTCCCTTTACTTTGTTTTTAACATGGTTTAAAAGGCTAGCTAGTATCTAGAGTTGTTTATCTTAGAATAAAGCTGCATAAACTATAGGAGTAGACTTATATACTTTGCTAAGGTAATCTATATTATAGGGGGTAGGATCTTCTATCTGAGAATCTTCTACTCTTCTTTACTTGGTTAGTGGTACTTTTCGCAGCAAAGCGTTTAACTTGTGACGGGTTATTCTAGCGACAAACAGCTATATTACGAGCCGCCGATATAACAGCGATAGGGAAGAAGACGCCTTAGTATAGACTACTAGTAGCAGTAAATAAGGGCCTAGAGGTAGAGTTGGTAGGTTAAATACTTCGTAAAGGACCTACGGGAAGGCATTATTGGATTGTTTTGACTTTATTAACGGAAGGTCTGTATACCTACCTTATTCTAGTTAGAATAAAACGATTATGTAATTACTATGCTAATCCTCTAAGCCACGTAAAATGTAATTACAGCATTAGTACTAGTATGTTAATTTTAGCATGTTAATATGCTTAAATATTATATACAGTAGGAGGATATTATTTTAGTATATTTACATGCCGAAAGATAATAGTTTTATAATATATTTCTCTATATCCTATATATACCTACCCCTATATATTAAATACCGCCTACTGCTTAGGATTTAGAACGCTTATTTAATACTAGATATAATATAGCCCTACCAAAACCTAACCCCCCTAGCTATTGTATTAACGCGAGCTACTATATCCGCTAATTATTACATGCTATCTGGAATCCTCTCGCTATATTCTGTGATATTATCGCGATGCGGTTGCGATGTCGTGGATATTTTATTTAACCTAACTTTATCGCCTTTTTACTCGTTACTTTCTCCTATTCGCGCCCTTTTAAAAGATGCAGGATACTAACTATTGGATGCTATAGTATACGGGGCATTGGGTAAGCCTTCTTATATACTCTAAAATAGTAAAACGGAAGTAAAAGAAGAGGTGCGGGGCCTAAGGTTTTAAGGCTTTAGTTTTTAGGCTTTAGCCTACTTATTTGCGCGTGTAATGCGTTTTATAGGAGGTTACTCCTCTATAGACGGGCTTTATTCTCTTTATAGTTGGCGCTAAGTTAATAGTAATGACACTAGTTTATTAAGTGGCTTCTTTAGTCCTTCTAGGTAATGCGTTTCCTAAAGTGTCCGATTGATATAGTCTATAGGATAACTGAAAGGATTAATCCGCCGTCGCTTAAGAGCCTTTTTAGGTGGTACTGCGGCAGTATATAAAGAGACAGGTTCCAACTAGGTAGAAATAACTGTTGTAGCTATATTAATTATCAATACCTAAAATTTCTAGATATTAATACACCTAGGAGTGTAGTAGAATAAAGTATATAAGGTCCTCTATCTGGGTCCTCGCGAATAACTTCTTATATAGCATTCTTAAGACTTTTACGCGCTGCGTCGGAGCCCTAGGTGGAGTTAGTATTGCCTAGGAGTCCCTAAACTATAAGGAAATAAACCTTTTTTTTACTGTCGCTTTTAGGCTGCTTTATCACCGCTCGGCCTAGCCTACTAGCGTACTATTAAGGGGAAAAGATGCAATTAATAGTTACTACTTACTGCGAAGAGAATTAGACACGGCTTTATAATAGGTGTAGTATAGATAAAGTCTATCTTCATAAGAAGGCGCGTAATAAGCGGGGTGCTAAAAACATATCGCCTGCCTAATTAGGAGTAGCTGCTTTTCTTAGCGAAATAAGTAATAAAAGAATATTAATATTAGTAGAAGTTATACTATTAGATATATTAAGTATATCAGAAATACCTAGAGAAAACTTTACTTGGGTAGAAAATTGTATAAAAATTAAAATAAACTTACTAATGGTAAAGCTACGCGATAAGAGCTACTCCTTACTACCCTAGCTATAACCCTAGCTACAACCCCTTATATATACTTTTATCATTAGCCTTAACTTTCCTAACTAAGACTCTTGTTATATAACTGCTCCCTTACCTTTTATCTTGCCGGACTTGTAAGCGTTATTATATAACACTAACTAGTTAGTAAATTGCTATCCGTTCCGGTGTAAAAGTAGACGCATTACTTATTTTCTATACGTTACGGATATTCTAGCTTAGAACAATAATCGTAACTGTACTAAATAGGCTCTTTAACTAGCGAGGCTTAGCTAGTCTCTAGATATCCTATACGGTATTGGCGCTTTCTGGCTTCCTTATTAGCATTATCTGCTATATTCTACTAGCTTTATCTCCACTCTCTGTCTTAATATCCGTTTCTAAGGTATAGTGGTTGGTACTGCTAGCATAGTTTATCCCTATTAATTTCTTAGGTGTTTTATAGGGAAAGATAACTAAAATAACAACTAATATAATTAGTACGCGTCACGGAGGACTAGTTAAGTGTGACAACTTTCGTTTTATATTAGTAATGTTTATAGTGGTTTAAGTACTATTATATAATAATATAGCCCTTGCGGTATACTCCGGCTAATATATAAGGTAAGTAGGTTATAGTAAATATAATAGGGAGATAAACCTACTTTATATATAGCACGCCGCCTTACGTTGCTGTGGTTAATATAACCTTGCTATTCTAATATTAAACGTTTCGGCAAGAAAGAATAGATGTCGTTTTGATAAAGAATAGAAGTATAACGTAGCCGCCTTGTTATTAGTGGGAAGCGTAAATAAGGAGGCTAGTTAGATAACGTGAGGTGGATATAACTGCTAAGTTGCGCGCAGAGGCGGTAAAAATAGGGTTTTTTAATCCTACTGAGGTGGCTTATAGGGTTTTCCCCCTAAATGCTAGCGGTTTTCTTTTCTGTATAATATATAAGTATACGGAGTAGTCTACGTACGCCGATATAGGCTCTACCGCTCTAGTTATCCACTTTTAAAATTTATAGTTAAATTAATTTATGTATTTAAATATAATATGAAATAAAACTAGTTAAGTAGGATATTAATAGGAGAGATAAAAAGATATAATAATAACCGTCTATTTATTTCGAGCTTTACTAGCTAAATATAATTAGACTTTTAAATAGTAGGCTCTTACCTAATAGCTAGATGCAGTTACTATAGAAGCTAGTCATTTAACTAGCTAATGTTGGCTATAGTAGAGATGGGAAAGGTATAGAGGAACTAGTATATATACGCTAAAAGGAGAATATAACCTAGTTGCGAGCTTCTAATACTACTAGTATAGAATTATAACTGATTTTTAAGGTAAATGTAGAGTAGGGAAGATATAAACAATAATAGTTAGTGTAATAAAACATATTTTGGCCGAAATTTTCTAATAATCTAGTATGTCTAATACAAGCTAGTGGTATAGAGTTATTATTCCAAGTGCATTCTTTTAAATACCATCATAGCCACCATATACCCTTTAACTTATGTCCTTAACGCTTTCTCTTTTTACCTCTTAAGTCGCGGCAGGTCCCTAATATAACACCTAAAATATTATCCATCTTTCTTCCTAAGTCTATAAACAGCCTTCTTCTAACGCTATCCTTTTTAACTAGTGTCGTAGCTTTCGTTTTACTCGGTGTTAGTTTCCCGGCGGTCGCAATTGCTAGGCTATAGATTTTCTCTTTAATATCTTCCTCGATATCTCCTTAGATATCTTCTTAAATATCTTAGTCTAAGTCTTTATTAGCAGACTTATAGTTAAAGTGAGCATCTTTAGGGCTCGATTTAACATCGGAGACTATAATATAACTATGCTCTTCTTTGTCCTTTTTGACCATATTAGGTGCTTTAGTAGTTATAACAATTCTATTTATACTACCGGGAATAACTGCAACTAAGTTAAATATATACATGCAAGTAATAATGGAAAGCTTTTTACCTTTAAGGGCGGCCTTATAAATCAATTTACTAGACTTAGATAGTTTATATATGCGCTTTATCGCGGCTTTTATCTAGCGTTAATTAGTTAATCCTCTTAACACAACTATAAGTGTACTATTAGAGCAACTACCCGTTTATATTCAACATTTAAAGCCGCCGCTTTCTTCCTATTTAGATCTTTAGATAACATTTTCTATCTAGAGCACTATAGACGATTGCTCTTAACTGCAGTGTCTATAGCGGGATTGTAGTTATATAGAGATTGTAGTTATATTAAGGGGAATGCTATATTAGATAGAGAGGGTCGTGTTAAATAGAGAGGGTTATATTAGATAGAGAGGATTGTATTAGATAGAGAGGATTGTATTAAATAGAGGGAATTATATTAGCTAGGTGATTTCTATTACTAAGCCCATGTTAGCGCGTTATATAAGTTTGGCATGTTATTATGCTAAAACCAACTAGCTATAAATACTTAGAATTCCGTCGCACCTTTATCTAAATAGATATCGTTAAGCATTAAGTGCTCGTGGCTCTTAGTAGTTGGAAGATACCGAACTATACCCTTTACTGCTATTTATAACGACATTAATAGATATAAGAGGTAATTTAGAGCTGGGAATATTGCATTAGCTTAATTATAATAAATCACTATAAACAACCTCTCCTCTAACTAAATATTCTTAAACCCTAACTAACTTACCTAGGGCTAGATCGTATAATGTACATAAAATCGACCCTATGTGTATTATTAAGGATAATAAAGCTGTTTAGTTATTCTGTTAACGTACGGGCATAATAATAAAGATGCTACTTAAGCTTGGGAACACAGCGCAACAGCTTAGCGTTAGTCGGGATATAACTAAAAGAACAGGTATATTATACGGCGACTACTATATATAGCTCCTTAGAAGTGTAAAGAAGGACTAGAATAAAATAGATGGGACCGTGCCGTAAGGCTAGGAAGATAATCTTAGAAGATATACAATATTCCTTAAATAGGAGAATAACTTATATGCTAAGGATGTTGCAATATTTATTTCGCTTATATTAGATGCTAGCCGCGTTTAAATCGACCAGCTATTAGTAACCGAAGTCATTAATATTAAGCCGCTTACTTTGCTAATACGTTATATTATCGCCTTACCTTAGGGTTTAATTAGCTAAGAATCTTAGGAGAAGAGCCGTTATATATTTGTTAAATTGCTATAAGTAGAGGTACCTAGCTATAAAGCGGGCGCCTATAAATGCATTCTCTCTATACTTAAGGAGTGTTTAATAGGGCTTCCACAGCTCTCTTTTACGACTATATACGGATTAAAGTGCTATAACGACTAATATATAATTAAGGAAGGTATACGTTTAGTTTAATATACAACTCTAAACCCGTTACTTAAAAACTTAAGAGAATCTGTTTAATAGATGCTCGGCTATATATTTAATGCAAAAGACCTCCCTACTAATACTACCGATCTTAAGTGCAGCTATAGACGGGAATACACCGAGGCGACCTTAAAGATAACATTGGTGGTAGATTAGATGCTACTAGTTATAGCAGTCCTCTTTGGGACAGATATTAAAAGAAAAGAGGAAAAATATCGGAAGGTGTTTAAGAAGATAGAGATTCAGTATCACACTATAAAGGGTATTTACACTGTATATTACAAACCCATTAGGTGCGTCTTCTATATTAGTAAGACCTACTACACTACTTATTAGGTTGGTAGAGGGCCTAATAAAGGCAGAATTGTCTATTACGATAACATAGCCGGATATAATGTGGTATATTATAAGACGAACGATTAGTAGGAGAATATTGAACCAACGTAGGGTGTTGTTGTGGTGTTCTACGAACAAATCATATTAAAAAATATGATTTAGTCTTAACCCGCTTATTGCATTATATACTATCTAGTTATACTTTATGGGTTGTTTATTAGATAGTAATAGAAATAGATTAAAGTAGAGTAAATTAAGGCTTAAATTTACTCCATCTAGCAAATCGCTGGTAGAGCCCTAGGAGTTTTAGTATATAACTATACTATTAATAGTATATATATATAAGTCTTAGCAACCTTTTAGTGTTAAGGAAGCTTAGTGCGAATTTTATTAATTTAACGCCCTTAATCCTTATTGCTAGTAATATCGTCGCCTTCTAGATTAACCAGTTGCTCTACTAAAGGATATACCCTACTTTATATACAGTATTAGCTTTATTAAAGCTCCTATTAACCTAAATCGGATTTCCTTACCACCGTCTTATAACTGTCTTTAATGCTTAGTACCCTATATCTTACCACCCTGTCTCTTACTATTGTATTACTTACTACCTATTTCTGTTGCCTATACCGATCTTATATATATAGAGAGCTTCTAGAGCTATCTTTAATTAATAGAGTTCTTATTACTAATCGGCCTATTTAATAGCTCTATACTAAATATATACCTTACTATTTAGCCAGAACTTTATATCCTTTATAGCGTCAATAGCGTTTAAATTAACTGATGTTAGGGCGAGGATAATATTGTTAGAGGTAGAAGATATATATAGAGGGAAGAAGCGCTACTATACTTAGGATATGGCGAATATACTAAGGAAGAGGTGGCGATAGTAAGGTAGGTAGGCGAGGATAAGCTTTAAGGAGGGTGTCAATATAGGCAAGCAGTAGTAAGGGCTAGACGATAGACGCGAGTTAAATATTAGGCGGCTAAGACTATAATTTTCAAACGCCCTACTATAAGGAGCACTACTAATTAACTTTACTACGTACTAACTACTAGACGCTTAATCCTTTTAAAGAGGTATAAGCTGTGGAGCTCTAGGAGCTCTATTAGGTTTAATCCACACTACTCTACTAATTAAATCAATCGATCTAAATTTAGTAAAAAGGGTGCTCTGTCTAGAGCTCTAAATAGCCTCCAATCCAGTTCTATTACTATTATTAGATAGTATCTTTATAAGAGCACATTCTCCTTAGCTAAGCCTATTTTTTAACCTTATAGTTCTCGCTGTTATTATAAATCCACCTAACCACGAGTTTATAGCACAGCCCGCCTCGGCTATTCCTATATAGTATAAACCCTACTCTCCTTTCCTTTTCCCTTTTTGCTTAGGCTCGGCCCAACCTTATTATCGCTAGATAAGATTTCGTTAACGCGGACCTTACGCGGCAGTTACGCTTTACTTAGTAAGATTTTCTTCTTACGCGTTTTACTTGGTAAGGCTTTTTTCTTACGCAATACAGCTATTATATCCACCTTCTCGGTTTCCGGCTTATTGTTAGCAATTGTATCTCCACAGTTTTTAAGAGCTTCTCTATATATAACTAGGTCCAATAAGCTTCGGTTAAGAGATTTAGAGGTTATTAGAACTGACCCTAGAACGTAACTTAGTAAATTATACTCCCACTTAGGTTATATCTTAAGATAATAGCTATCTATTGTTCCATCTAAATCCGGTTATTAGGCTATTAAATATTAACCTTTACTATTTTGGTGCACTTACCTCCAACACTACTTGCTCTATTGTCGCGGCTGCTATATTTATAGAAGTGGTAATAGTAAATACTATGTAAAAGATTGTGAGATATGCTCTGTAGAAGGTTAGTTATAGTATATACTAAGTAGCTAAGTAGTAGTTTAGAGTGGAGGTAGGGCGAATTATAGAGTGGCGTGTTTTGTGTAGATGGTAAATTAGTATTATTAGGGCTGCGTTATTAAGTAAGCGGGTTTTGGTATATTGCCATGCCAAAATCTAGATTCTATCTTCCTTCTCGCGCCCAACGCCTTAACTAGTTAGCGCGGCATCCACTTTTAGTATAGCCCTGTTTAGTATAATAATATACCGAAATAAAGACTCCTCAAAGCCACTGCTCCTTTAGTTTAATACTATTACACTCATTACGCTGTTAATACTATTCACCTCTTAGCAACTAGCCGCCTCTGAACAACGCTTCCTAATTAGTAATCCCTACTATCTAGTAAATATATAGAACGTCCTGGGATATATTCATACCGCTAATATCTAAGTAGTACTATAGCTATAGAAAGATTACACGCGTTAGTTAATAAAGTCCTGCTACGTCTGGGCGATATATATAACAACATTAATAAATATATTAAGGATAAAGAACTAGACTATAAATGCTATAACATAGATATTTTTTATCTACTTAGTGCAGACGACGATTACAACTACTTTTATAGTAGCTGTATTGCCTTAATAGAGGAGTATTGCGTATTAAGAGAGAAAGAACTGGTAGCGAGGGAGAAGGAGCGAGAAAGAGCCCAGATACTCGCCTTATTTAATAAAGTTATACCGCGTAAGAGCTAATTATATTACGATATTTGCAAATTTAAAGAGAACGAAAAACTAGGCTA
This sequence comes from Cenococcum geophilum 1.58, assembly GCF_001692895.1. Lineage (NCBI taxonomy): Eukaryota > Fungi > Ascomycota > Dothideomycetes > Gloniales > Gloniaceae > Cenococcum > Cenococcum geophilum. The sequence goes on from NW_027137633.1 coordinate 33,512, forward strand.
TAAATACGGCGATGCCGATCCCTTTTATCTTTTAAGCGCAGATAATAAGCTAAATACTCCGTTAGTACTTCTAGCAAAACTCTAAAAGAGTTAATAACCGCGGATTAGTTACTAATATTACTAATAGGTCTTTTTAGGCTACTAGGCTAGCTATATACCAACACTCTTATAATTCTTGCTATGGCGCGAAATAGATTTAGCTAGATGGATAGTTTATTTATTAACGGCTTTATTTATTATATAAGCCCTCTTTATTATATAGTTAGAGCTAGAGCTTCTAAGTATAAATATAAACCTAGTTTCTATATTAGTATGCTTCGCTACTATATATTAAATACTTATAGTTACTATTAACTATCCTTATTAGTGTATTTTGTATAAATCTCGCTCTATATAACAGTGTCCTATATATTAATGCGAATATAGAAACTCCGCCTTAGTTAGTTGGTATTAATAACTACTATAGGTAAGACTAGGTTTAAATCTGTACTAGTAATATCTATATTATCTATCGCTTATTATTAACGTAATTAATATTATAAGACTCTCTTAGTAGGTAGCCCTATAATCACAAAGAAATCTTAGCCTAGTGAAGATATTGTATTGGTAAGGTAGAGTCTAGAATTTAAGCTCCTTAGCCCTATATAAGGCCTATACTACGTAATTTTAGAAAATAAAAAGTAGACCATTCTACGCTACTACGCCACCCTACTCTATTAGGGTTAATCCACCTCCATCTTATCTACCTCCTTAATGGCCTTATTTAGACTATTTAAGAGATTATTCCTAGTAGCCTTAATCACTCTAACTTTAAGGGGCTGGCTAATTGCTAATAGCTAATAGATAGTCTTATTAATAATTTCGCAAATTGGTTTTAGGAAAGATGCCGTTTTAAGTAAAATTAAATAGACTTGGGCTATAACCTAAGCATTAAATCGATATAGGCTTGCCGCTATTAGTATAATATTGACCTCTAAGACGGCGTTAACTTATATATTTATACTACCTTCTAGTAGTACTAGAATAATCTTAGGGCCGACCTAGTTAACTAAGCTCTTAACAAACTTTCCGCATTAGGTTCTATAGTCTAGTGCATTTCTCTCTATAACTAATTCGCGACAAATATACTGGATTATCGCCAATTTTAGGCCTTTTTCTTTTATAGTAGGATACCCCTTCAATCTAAGCTCGGTTTTTAGAGCCTTCTTCTTTACTTTCTCCTCTTTAGTGGCTTTATTTGTGTATATAGCTTTCTTAATAAGCTTGATATATATGTCTATAAGTTCGATATGTATACAAATAATATAGATCTGATAAATAATACTATTAGAGCCTCTGGACGATACCTTAGATTTTTTAATAGTTTTAAAGAAGTGTTTTAGAGTACGATTAATCGTCCTTCTCGCGGCCTCTTGGGCTTGCTTGGTAACTCCCTTATCTAGTTTATAGTCGTTATACTTGTTATATAACTATATAAGTAAAGAAAGATAACTAAGTGCTGGCTTGCCTATAATCTGACTAAAGAAGAAGTTAGTAATTTTAATTATATTGTCTTTAGTTACCCTTATAACGGTCTTCTTATTATTCGTTAAAGCGTTAAACTTAAGGAGGCGAACTACGGTAAAGAATTCATCTCGCGCTCCCGTAATGTATATAATGTTAACAGCCTCGCTTAGGTTAAACTTAATGGGAAAAAGTCCCTTTTTTCTTGGCTTGGAGACCGTTATTATATCCTTAGCTCTATCTAAGCGTTCCACTTCCTCTTTAGTAGCAGCTTCCCCCCTATCTTTAGCTTTAGCTTCGGCCTTTCCTCTATCTTTAGCTTTATCTTCTTCTATAGCTCCTCCCTTATTGCTTTGCTTAAGAAAGTTTAGAATATCTCTGTCTATATTATCTTCGTCTTTACCGACACTATTATGCCCGCTATTGATGTATTCGTTATTGTTATATTAGGGTTCCTCTTTGGTTTCTAAGGAGTTTTTAGTAGCAGCTATTATTGGTCTAGAGGGTTTATCTTCTATTTCCTTGCTTTTTCCCTTTAGGATATTAAGGTATAGTTTAAAGAGACGGATACAGTATGTATGTTATACTGGGTTATTATAAAAACCCTCTAAAAGTTTAGACATTCCCCTAAGGATCTAAGCGCGTATTAGTAAGTGGTCTTAGATTTATTTTATTATAAGGCCCTACCTTAACTACCGCTTCCCTAATAGCTGGCGTTGGCGGAACCTCGTATTGAATAGACTTATTTTTTAGGGTGACTAGATCTGCTATTATAAAGAGCGGTAGTGTTAAAAGTATAGGCTAGGTTAAAGAAATAAGCTTAGCTTTAAAGCGGATGTTAAAGGAAGCAATAGGTTTAGAAGAGGTGGTAGGGGAAAATTTAAATAGGTAATATTGTTGTAAGTGTTGTTAAAAACTTAGCGGGGTTGCTATTAATAATAGGCCTACCTAACTTCTGCTGTCCGACCTCCTTTTGGTATATTAACACGCTAAAATTACGAACATTATACTATTCTCTTACAAATTATAAATTCTAATACGTAGAGTAATAAGGGTAGGTATACCGATAGCAGCGGCTTAAAAACCGATCCGGAGGGCCCGGTTTAGTAAAGAAGTGGCTATACATGTTAATTCTAAAGGGGATGAATTTATGCTATTTAATTAGCGCGACTAATACGCGCTTACAACGAGATATAAAGATTAGTGTAGCTACTAGCACAGTAAGGCACTTTATTTATGCTAGGTAATCTTTAGTATTTTTGTATTATTATATAAGATATTTAGGCATGTTAGCATGCTAAAACATTTACCTTATTCTCTATCTCTATAAAACGTAGCTTAAGAACTACTAAGCAATTAAGTTAACTATTACCTAAGTAATTATCCAGTAGTTCTCTAAAATGGGTGCTCTCCACTACGAATCCACCTCTATTATATTCGCATTCTCCGCCTCTATAGCCTCTAATTCCTTAGTATCCTTAAGTAGGCTATCCATAAATATTTTGCTAGTGGTCTTAATCTCCTAGACCCTAAGAGGCTGACCAATAATTAACGGCTAATAGATAATATTATTAATAATTTAGTAGAGCTCTCATAAGACGGGTACCTTTTAGTTTAGGATTAGATAGACCTCGGCTAAGACTAGAGTATTGAAATTTTATAGACTTATAGCCATTAGCACTGTGCTTATTTATTTACTAGGTACTAACTTACTTATAAAGCCCGCCTATAGGTATTACTGGAACAATTCTAGTGCCGAATTTATCTATTAATGCTTGGATAACCTTCCCGCTTTATACTTTGTTAGAGAGTATAGTTTAAGTATATCCGAGCTTATTATAGATATACTTATTAATAGTAGTCTTCTAGCCTTATCTAATATTAGTACTATAGCCCTAAGTCTTAAGTTCCTCCAGCAGTCTCTTCTTCTTTTCCTTCCCTATCGCAGTTAGCTTTTTGGTGGATACCTTAGTAATAAGCTTTATATAAGCTTCTGCTAGATCCTTAAGCGTACGGAGGTAGTAGATTTGCTAGATAATGCTGTTATTTGGTCTACTAGCCCTAGTAACAGCTCCTATAGTTGTGAAAAAGTGTTTAAGGGTAGCATGCTTAGTGTTCTTTACTGCCTTATCGGCTCTCTCAGAAATTCCCTTATCCGGTTTACTGTCACTATGCTTATTATATAACTGTATAAGTAAAAAAAGACAACTAAGTGCCGGCCTGCCTATGATCTGACTAAAGAAGAAGTTTGTAATATTAACGGCTTCCTCTTCCGTAATCTCCTTAATAATATTTTTGTTATTTTTCCTTATCTTAACTGTTAGACCGTGAACTGCTACAAAGAACTTGTTTTTCGTAGTAGTAATATTATTAACGTTTTAGTTATCGGAGATATTTAGCATAATTAGAAGAAGTTTCTTCTCCTTTATCTGGGAGACTTTTGTGGTAGCTTTCTTTGTGTTTAAACCCCTAGCTTCTTATTTTGCTAGAGCATTATCTCTATATTTAGCTTCCTTTCCTTATTCTACTAACGCATTACCTCTATATCCATCTCCCTTCTTTTTTATAGTTTCTTCTTGGTCTATAGCTTCTCCCTTCTTAGCTTCCTTAAGAAAATTTGGAATGTTATTATCTACATTATCTTTAACCTCCTCCTCCTCCACTTTATCCTCGGCAGAATTATTATACCTACTATTAATATAGTTCTTATCGCCGGCTTTGACCTCCACTATATCCTATAACGAGCCCATAGTAGTAGCTATTGCGGTACTAGAGGATTAATTAGTTGTACTTTCTAGCTTTTCCTCAATTCCATCGAGATACCTATTAATCATTTAAATTATAATGTTAGTTTGTGTAGGATTATCCTAAGCTTAAAGGACCTTATCTATACGGCCGATTTGCTAAGGACATATTAGGAGGTATGTTTTAGTCTAGTAAATTAAAAAGCCTTACTTTAAGTACTGTATCCTTAATGGCTAGCGTTGCTAGTACCTTAAGCGGAATAGACTTATTCTTTAGGGTGACTAAATTAGCTATTGCAAAGAGCGGCCGCGTTAAAAGTGGTAGGCTCGCTTAAAGAATAATAATGTTTAACTCTAAAGGAAGCAATAGGTTCGGGAGTAGGTAGTAGGGAGAGGAAGTAGGTGGTAAAGGGAAATAGGCGATATTATTGTGGAAAACTCGAGCGGTTTCCTTAACAACTCGCGACTTGCTTTCAGCATATTAATATACTAAACTTTTTTTTTACTAATGCCACTTCAATTCCCTATAGGGAGCAATTAATACAAACTTTATAGTCTAATGGTAACTGCCGTGCTATACTTATATAATGTGTGTGAGGATACTAATACTACTTAGTGCTATGTGGTTAAAATGCATTCTTGCTTATTAGTTTTCTTTAGTAGTGTTGATCGGATATCTATATACTAATTATAAGAAAAGAATAAGGACTCTGTCTATTAAATATGGCTTTAAGAGCCTCTATATATATATAGGAAAGGTATAGGAAATAAGAACGAGAAGGGGGTAGGGGGTGGTAATGGAAATAAGGGGTAGGTAACCAAGTTAATAAGAGGTAGCTAAGTTGGTAATAAGATAACCTAATTTAGGTCGATAGATCTACTATAAATCCACCTCTATCTTATTTACGCTCTTTGCTTTATCGGCATCCTTAAGTAGGGTTATTAAAAGTACCTTACCGGTAATCTTAATCTCTTAAATCCTAAGGGGTTAGCCTATAACCATCGGCTAATAGACCGTTTTACCTATAATATTACTAAGCTCTATTATAAACCGTGCCTTTTTAAGTAATATTGGATAAACTCGGGCCATAACCTGCGCTCCGAACCGTTACAGTCTCGCAACTATTAGTATTTACTTACTCTTAAGAAGGCGTTAACTTATACAGCTATGCTATTTCCGGGTATTACTATAATGATTTTGGCGCTAAAGTGGTTAACTAATAACCGAAGTGCCTTTCCGCCCTGGATTCTGTTGTCTAGTGCATTCTTATTAATAACAAGTTCGTAATAAATATAGTCTATAAGTGCCGTTTTTAGCCCTTTTCCTTTCTTGGTTTTAAAACCCTTTTTTAAAAGTTCGTTTCTTAACGCCATATTTAATACTCTCTACCTTTTTAAAATCTTCTTCTCCGTCACTTCCGCTATAAGCTCTAAGTATATAACTGCAAGTTCCATGTATATATAATTAACGTAAATTTAGTATATAACACTATTACTGCTTCCTAAAGATCTTATAACATTCCCTATAGTTTTAAAGAACTTCTTAAGCTTAGGGTTTTCGGTATTTTCTACCGCCATATCCGCTCTCTTAAAAACAGCTCTATTGTCCCTATCTGCGTCCTTTTTATTATATAAGGATACTAAGGAGCTTAAGCGTTGCAGTGCTAGCTTGCCCATAGTGTGGTAAAAGAAGAAGTTAGTAATATTAACCGCCTTTTCATTACTTATATCTATTAATTCGGCCTTATTATCCCTTATAATGGTAAAATAGACCTCTCGGATAGCTGTAAAGAAATTATCTCTTACTTCTGTAATATGCTCGACGCTATAAGCTTTGGTAAAACTATACGTAATAGGAAGAAGGACTTTTCCTGCTAAAGACATAGTAATAACCGGCGCACGTAGACTTTTAACACTCTCCTTAAGTTCTTTATACTTCCTAGAATTAAAATATCTTAGATTGCCAACCGGATTATAACTAGGTTCCTATTTTAAGGGTTCTCTAGCTACCTCTACACTATTATGCTAATTACTAGCATGCTCTAAACTATAGTCGCCTACTATTATAGTATCCATTATAGTAACTATTTTCGCTCTAGAGGCTTTATCTGCCTCTTCTTCACTCTTTTCCTTTAGAATATCGAGGTATATTCTAAAGAGGCGGATATAGTATGCATGTTATACTAGGTCATTATGAAAATCTTCTAAAAGTTTAGATATTCCCCTAAGGAGCTAAGCGCGTATTAGTAAGCGGTTTTGGATTTACTTTATTATAAGGACCTACTTTAACTACTACTTCTCCAATAGTAGGCGTTGGCGGAACTTCGCGTAGAATAGACTTGTTTTTCAGGATAATTAGATCTATTATTATAAAGAGTGGCTAGATTAAAAGAAGTTAGCTAGGTTAAAGAAATAAGCTTAGCTATAAAGAGAATATTTAATTTTTCGGAACAATAGGTTCGGAAGTAGGTAGTAGGGGAAAATAGGCGATATTATTGTAAATATTTTCAAAAACTCTAAGGTTGCTATTAATAACTGGCTTACTTACCGCCTTTTAGTATAACAATATGCTAAAATTACGATTATTAATCTTCTGGTGATTTTTCGGAACACTACAACTTTAATATTTATCGTTAATACTGCATAGTCCCGAATATAACTTTAGATAAGTCCTAAGGGATATTATACGGTATCGCATCTATAGAGTTGCCAACTTCGCGACTTAGTATAAAAAGTAGAGGATAGTTCTGTTTATGCACAGTATATTAGTCTACACTATAACAAAAATAATTCATATTAATAATTAGGTGGTCTTTCGGCATATATATATATCGAAACCACTACTACTATTAAAAAGTTATATAGGTTCGCTAAGACAGCTACTTAGGTATTTAGAGCCCACTAATCTTGACTCGCAATATATACTATTGCCTTTCCCGCCTCTAATTTGTCTGCTTTACCTAGCGCTGTTTATTTAGTCTATTACTTAGTAATAGTAACTCTACCTAATCCTTTTGCTTTCTCTTAGGCTTAGATGGAGAAGGAATAGCAGCAATTAGCTAGTCCACCTACTTCTTAAGCTCTGTAATATTATTGTGCTTTTTTTATACGGCAGGCTTTTTATCTTCAGTGTAATCTTCAAACTACAGGTTAGACTATAGGTCGGACTATAGGTCCGCGCCTTCTAAGTCAGCCTCTAGGCTGTAGAGAACTAATAGGGTATTAGTATAAGTGCAGGCATCTATAACTATACGACTTACTATTATTAATAACCTTAAGGACAGCCCGCTTCTCAAATTCCATTAGTGTCTTTATAGCAAGTTTAACCTAGTATAGGTTAATAGAACAAGGGTAATTTGTTTAAATAGAGTAATAGCGCTTACTTGCATTTCCGTACGGACTTTCTTCTTGCTTTTTTCCTTCTTATTATCGCGTTCCGGAAAAAGTGCTATAATAGTATTAGCATTATTCCAAATTAGCATCGCGTATACAATACTCACCGTCCCTAACCACATTAAGCACATAATGGCTACTATATTGAAATAAATCTTCAGTATAGAGCTTTAACTGTTATTAATTAGTGTAACGAACCCGATTTATTATAGTGGTGCTACGCGCTTACCACCTCCTTTGCCCATTTAAGTTTATCTTAGTCTCCTATTGCGTTAAGGTGTTTTATATATTATTTAGCTAGTGGGATAAAATAGCGCAGAGAATAGAAGGTAGGAGCCTCCTTTAAAGTATTTTGGTTTTGTTACTATAGAATAAAGAAGAGAAGAAAAGTGGAGTTTATAAGAGGATAGTTGGCGGCAGAGGGATTATTTTAATTTTAGTATGTTTTTATATTAAAAGTATATTAGCTCCGGCTAGGCTCTTTCTAGTTAGTGCGCTCCGCCCATTTTCTGCAGCCTTAATAGGTATAAATACGCTTTTAGCATATTTCTATACTAGAATTTATTAATTATCTACCTTTAGCTAGTATAGTTTACTAAAAGACATATGTAAATGCACTGAAAGTGAATAGCTAGGTTCTATTTCTTAGCCTAATATTAGCTTTCTACGTAATCCAGCCCAGGAGCCGCTTCCCTATAACACTCTATAAGCTAAAAATGCCTTTTAAGCCTCTACCTAACTTAACTAATTCCTGACTAGATAGGAAATAATTTTAACTTTTACTTCTTATTTGTTCCGGAGGAAGACATCTTACTAATTGCTGGTAAACGTCCCTTCTCCTACTTTAAGTTAACAGCCTTCTGGTTTCTGCGATCCTTTATAGGAGTAGAATTAAGTTTAGAAGGACTACTCTAGTTTACTAAATCCGTAAGTTTATCAATGCTAGCAATATATTTGCTGGCCGTATTACTTTTAGCAACCTTAGTTAATGCTCTAGTATTTATTGGGCTCGCATCTTGCTTTAGCTCGGCTAGTATACTAAACTTATTAGACTTTATATTAGAATCTACCTTAGACCTAGCTGTTAATTTATGCGATATCGTGTTATAATCCTCATTCTCTTCGGTATCGGTATCCTTATTCTCTTTAGTATTAATATCCTTATCCTCTTTAATATCAATGTCCTTATCCTCTTTAGTACTAATATCCTTATCCTCTTCAGTACCGATATCCTTATCCTCTTTAGTACTAATGTCCTTATCCTCTTTAGTACCGATATCCTTATCCTCTTTAGTGCCGACGCCCTTACCTTCTTCAGTACTAATGTCCTTATCCTCTTCGGCGTTAATGCCCTTATCCTCTTCGGTATTAATATCCTCATTCCCTTCGGTATAACGGTCTTCATTATTATTAAAGTCTTTATAACCTTTCTCAGCTATTAGAGGCCCACGGCTCTTCGCGTTTATAGTTTCTTTATCTATCTTTTCGCCAAAGAGAACTAATAAAGTATTAGCATTATAATACCAACATAATGGCTGTATTGCTTGCCGTTATTGACCACGTTAAAAACGGCCCGTTTATTATATTCTGATAGTGCTTTAGTAGCAAACTTTATCTAGTATAAATTAGCTATATACCAAAGCCGATTCGTCTTAGTAATATTATATCGCTTACCTATTTCTTAGCATTAAGAAACCCTTTAGTGGGCTCCTTAAAGTATATTAACTTGTCTAGGTATATAGCTAGAGAGTATTAGTATCGCTCTAATACTATAAATTTGTAAGACCTACCCTAGGTAATCCCGTAAAGAACTGTCCGCCTACTAAATTCTATTATCTCCTTAATAGAAAGCTTTAGCTGTTATTAGTTAGTAGTATAAATCTAATTAGTTTTAATGATGTTACATACTTACCTACTTCTTTACTCGGTCCCTTATCACACTAGAGCGTTTTAGTAGTTATAAAGATAGTAAGGAAAGTAGTATATATAAGCCTTCTTTAAGGTAGCTGTTTTGGTTGCTATAAAACAAGTAGAGGAGAAGAGTAGAGTTTTTAAGACGGTGGTCGCGTCGCGGAGGTTGTTTTAATTGTCTTACAAAAGGCAGCTGACAAACTTTAGCGCCTACCGCTAATAACCCTTTGGCATAATATTATACCAAAATCATTTCCTATAATACTATAAAACGGCAACGACATATTATTAGAATGCGGACATTATTATAAATTATTCTAATACACCTAACTAGGTTATAGAGGCCTAGCTATCTAGCGTCTTTAAAACGCTAATAGCATTACTAGATACCCCGTTATTAATAATAGCTTTAATCTAAAAGGCTTTACGATATGGCATAAAAAGTAAAGGATAGTTCTGTTTATGCGCATCATATTAGTCTGCACTATAACTAGAATAATTTATATTAATAATTAGGTGGTCTTTTAGCATGTAAATATGCCGAAACTATAACTGCCATTAAAAAGTTATATAGGTTCGCTATAACAGCTACCTAGGTATTTAGAGCCCACTGATTTTAACTTCTTATATTTATAATATATACCATTGTCTTTTCTACCCCTAATTTATCTACTTCGCCCAGCGCTGTTTATTTAGTCTATTGCTTAGTAATAATAACTCTACCTAATCTTTTCGTTTTCTTTTAGGATTGGCTAGAGAAGGACTAGCAGCAGTTCCCTTCTCCTTAAGCTCTACGATATTATTAGTCTGCGTTAGTACAGTATGCTTTTTATTAAGCTCCATATGGCTATCTAGCTTCTTCCTTAATATAAGCCTTTTAGCTTTACTGGTTTCGGACTATAGGCTTATACTTTTTAAGTTAGCCTCTAGGCTATAGAGAACTAATAGGGTATTAGTATAAGGTGCAGGCATTTATAATTATAACTTACTATTATTAACAACCTTAAGGACGGCCCGCTTCTTAAATCTCATTAGAGTCTTTGTGGTAAGTTTAACCTAATATAAGTTAGTAGAAAGGGTAATTGGTCTAAGTAATAGCTTCTACTTTTACTTATGCCCGAAACTTTTCCCTATTATACTTCTCCTTTTCATCATTAAGTTCCGGAAAAAGAACTACGAGTATATTAGCGTTATTCTATCGCAGTAATAAATATGTGGAACTTACTATTCGTAATTACGTTAAGCATATAAAGACCACCATATTAAAATAAATCTTCGGTAGTAAGCGTTAGCTATTATTGGTTAGTGGAATATACCTAACCTGTTTATTATGCCGCGCTTACCATCTATTTTGCCTATTTAAGCTTACGGTCTCCCATTTTATATATCCGGTTAGTAGGTAATTATAGTAAGGATAATAGAAAGCGTGAGCCTTCTTTAAAGCATTTGGTTTTACTACTGTAGAGTAGAGTAAAGGAGTAGAGTTTTTAGAAGGATGGTTGGTCGCGTTATAGAGGGTTTATTTTAATTTCAGTATATTTTTATATTAAAAGTATATTAGCTAGGCTCTTTCTAGTTTAGCGTGCCTGTCTATCCTTTACAACCTTAAAAGGTATAGATATATTTTTAGTTCCTATACTATAATTTATTAATTAACCACCCTTTACTTATATACGGTGTTCTAAAAGGCATATTATAAGTGCTCGGAAAGTATATAGCTAGCTTCTATTTCTAAGCTTAATATTAGATATAATTGGGCTTAGGAGCTACTTCTTAACAACAATTCCAAAGCTATAAATGCCTTTTTAGCCCCTACCTAGCCCAATTCAGCAAATTGCAGCATTTGCTTTATTTCCTTCCCCTTATAATGATATTATTTAGGCTTCTTTGCAATTAGGCCTAGCGCAAATATTTCTAAAGTAAGGCGCTTTTTTTTGCGCATGCTAGGTGAGGAATTAGATAATACTAAATCTATAATAGGTGGACTAGTCCCACCTATTCTAGTGCCCCTAAGGCCCTAACCTTTCCCTTTATCCTTTATAACAACTATACCGGGTGCCTTTAGCGTAGTCGCAATATAGTTTATACTCTCTCCCGTAGCTGCTAGCTTATTATCGTTTTCGCTCATTTTAGTAGTCTTATTTAGCTCGGCTAGTGTATAAGAATTATCAGACCTTATATCGGATACCTTAGCTTTATATATTAGCTCGTCCGATTTAGTGTTATAGTTCTTAACCTCTTCGCCACTACGGATTTTTGGACTTATAACGCGCTGAAATGCTTTAAAACCCTCTTAGTCCTTAGCTGTTATATACTCCTTAGTGCTTATATTTAGGTTCGATATTATATTTTAATCTAGCCCAGCTACTATCTTAAATTTATTAGACCCTATATCGCAGTCTAGTCTATACTCGTCGGAGCCTATATTATATTCTAGCCCACATTTAACAGAACTAATATTATAGTCTGGCCTAGACTCGTTAGAGGTTATGTTGTATTCTAAAATAGCCTTATTAAAGTGCATATTGCAATCTATTTTAGGCTGGCTAGTTAACTTATCTAACCTAAATATAGCTCCTTTATATTTAGCGGCATTAAGTTTATATTTAGCACTAATATCGTCTTCCTCTTTAAAGTCTTTGCCGTTAACCCCGGCTACTAGGCAGGCTTCTTTATTAGACTATTTGCCGTAGATAACTAGGGATAACATTAGCACTAGAATATAGAAATAGCGACTATATAACTTACCATCGTTAACTACTTTAAGGATAGCTCGTTTATTATATTCCGAAAGCGCTTAAACGGCGAGTTTAATCTAGTAAGGCTTAGCTATGAATTAAAACCAATTTAAGCCAATAACGTAATCGGAATTACTTGTTATTCTGCATATTGTCGCTACTGAGTATTTTAAATAAAATACGTATTCTCCTCTATAAAGAATGCTATAAAAGGTAGTAGTATTAATTTAAAACGGTTGCGAGTATAGGCAGCTTACCTTCGCTAACTACACTAAGAATAGAGGAGCCACTATAGGCTAGAAACGCTTTAAGACTAAGGTATAACTATTGCTAATTAGTAACTTAAGTTAATCTTAATTGCTAATGCCGTGCGCTTACTATTTTCCTTACCCGTTTAACTGCAAGGCCTTTTATTGCATTAGGGGATTCTATTGCATTGGAAGGCATTAATATAGTGTTTAATATATAGAGACGGTGGGCTTGGTGGATAAGTGTTTAAAGTAAGTTATGTCGCGGAATTTATTTTCATTTTGGTATGCAATTATGCCGAAAATAGGAAGTTCTTACTAGGCTGCTTTAAGTCTAGCGCGCCTGGTGCATCCTACGCGAAAATATTTACAGATAATATAAGACTTTAAATTATTCCTTTGTTATAATATTCTCCTTTATACGTCCTTTTTATAAGAGTAGTGCATCCCCTAGAGAAGCTTCTGGTTATAATATTAGCTTACTAGCTAGGAAGAGAGGTATAGTAGAGTCTATATTGCGGACGACTGAATACCTCAATTTGCAATATAGGGGGTTTAATACTGCTTAGAGAATCTAACTTAACTGACTTCTTAACGTTTTGTATAAAAAGCGTAGGATTATTATACTCGTTAGTACGGGTATATCTATATCCGCTAAAAGTACGTCAATTCTAGATAAATACCGTTTCTACTCTATATGGCTAACTTTCTAAATAGTTCCTAATTTCCGATCTATAGCTAGGCTATTTAACACTTCTGGTAATGGGCCCTTTTAGACATCTTTGGGAAAAAATCTCTTTAATGCTTCTGTATATTACAACAACGTCTCTACCTTCTTTTTCTATAATATGTTATAAACCCTCTTAGTAAGCGTAAGGTTAGCAAAACTAACTGCCTTTTATTATTTACTTGCGACTTTAGCTTACAATGGCCGTCTATTACGATTATACTCCTAGAACGTTAATAGAATTAATACTATAATGGAACCGTTAAGGACTAAGGTGCCTTTACTAAAGAAAGCACCTTAGCTAAAGACTATTTAGCTTTATAGATGCGTTAGGGAGATAGTCTGCTTAAAGTGCTATAGGGTTTCTAATTTCTAAGCCGAGCTTTTTAATGGGCCTATTTAACCTATATACGTAGACTGTAAGGATAACAATAAGTTTCGTGTAAAAGCCGGTAAACGGAGCTATGGTGTTGGAAATCTTTATCCTTAAATAGTATTATATAATGGGCAGAATCCTAATAATAAGGCAATTGGATCTGTTATTATGTCTAACCTAAGAGTAAGGCTAGATGCTTTTATTGTTGCTAGTATAATATTAAAGGTTCTAGGTGCAAAAAGGATTGTTAGGGAAATGTGCAGGCTAGTAAGGGACCAGGTAGATAGTGTTACTATTTAAATTAGTAAAGAAGCAGCACCTAAGGGTAAGGACCTCGAAAACTGCTGGGATCTAGTCGTAAGGGGGTCCTATAATAAGGTTGCTTAATATACTGTAATGCGCAGGTGGGATTAAGAGCTAGAATATAGTAAAACCAAATATAGAAATGCTAAGGTTAGGTTAGTCTTATTAGAAAGCATAGAAGTACCCAAGCGCAAACAGCGGCAATTATTGCTCTCCCCTTTAAGTCTTAAGATCCCTTAAAAAGTGACTAGAAGTAAGAGAAGAAATCTTAAGGTGTCTACTAGATCGGACACCCTTAAAGTTAGAAAGGTGGTTAGAAAGTGGCAGGTTTAAATACTATAGAGTATTATAGACATTGTTAATAAAGCTCTCGGATACAATGTAAGATAGATATAGAATAGGAATTTTGGCATAGTAGCGGTTTAGAAGGACGCGATTACTCTAGGCGTGCTTAAGCGTGGTCGTTTGGTGCTATCTTAGATAGAGTTATTAAATAAAATACGTTTTCGAGTATATTCGATATATTAGAGTGAGAAACTTAGTTATCTTATATCTATTTTATAAGCAAAAGAAAGACTAAGCTAGAGTAGCAAATTAAAGTATCTATGGTCTCGCCTCTAAAAGAAAGTCATTAACGCAATCCTTATCTTCAATACTAAAATACTTGCTAAATATTTGTGGTAAGCATTTTTATGTCAATCCTAAAGGACAGGATTAATAAGTATAAGGCTGTTTAGAAAATGAGATTAGGGGATATATACTATAGGTAAGATTTAGAGCTTAATTTTATAAAACAAAAAAGGCTAGTAAAAGAAATAGCCTGGAACTATAATGCTATATATTTATCTTTAACTAATCTCTATATAAAAGCTTATAGGTATTCTAGTATAAGTAAGGTCTATATAAGCGACGCTTTCCGTAATGTCGTTAGTAGGGAACTATAAAAGCTTTATAAGATAGACCGCTTCTTTTAGATAATTAAGAAGCAGGTAGATAGCGTAGATATAGCGACTTATAAGGCGAAGCGATGTTAAGCGGAAAGGCGACTATAGTTAATTAAAGCGGGTTTATAGGACCAAATCCTATGTTAATATTCTTACCGGTTGTGTACTAAAACATAGCTACGTTAACTCTAGGTATAGTTAGCTTGTTTAGTATTAGTTTTAACTAGAAGGCACCGCTTATATCTTGTCGCACTTAAAACCTATACACTAAATATTACCTGCTTTCTTAAAGCCGAAGCGTTGGAGAAATTTAGCGGTCTAGAGAATATTAGTGCTATTACCTACACTATACGGCACCTGGCAGATTACGGTCTTAATAATTCGGCTACCTATAGACCTAAATACGTCTGCTTTGGCTATCTATTTATATCCGGCCCTGGCCTAATACTTAATATCTATAAGATTTAACATCTTGTTTATTAAGCAGCTACCAATTCCTTTATTACAGTAATCCGGGTGGGTAAAGATATCTAACTTAACTATATAGTGGTATATGCTTCTAGGGTGACAGAAATTATCGGTATATATAAGACCCACTATTTTCTTAGGGATATAGGTTACCTATGAGCTGTAAAGACTAGTATCTTTAGACCGATTAACTGCAACAATCTATAGCAGTCCATTCGTTAGGATGTTAGTAAGGCGGTTAATAAGATTCTATATTGTACGCGGATTAAACTTAGGATAGTATATAGTGTTAGTAATGTAATAGTTGTAGAGATTAGTTATCTAGACAATATCTCTAAAATAGGTAGGGCGAAGATATACGTTCGCCTTAGGCTTTAGGCTCCTGTCGATAGGTATAAAAGTTTTAGTAATTTCTAGGTAGTTACGCTTCCTCTAAAGCTTAAGCTGTTTTTTCTTAGCGGCGCTAAGCTTTTTTGCATTCTTAGCCTCTTTATATTTCTTTATGGCGCCATTACTTCCGAAGTCTTTAATCGCTAAGGCGTAGGTAAATTTAATAGTATTAAGCTTTGCTTTAGGGACGTTAATTAGTAGAAAAAGGGCGGAGGTGGCTGATATATAGGTCTCCTACTATAGCTGCTTAGTAGGATTGTAATTAGATAACAGAGCTAGCGCTTATCCTTAGTATATCCGCTAAAATAATTATAGTAACTCTGTATTAAGGGTAGATAGGATCTAAAAGCGTAGTGTAACCTTACCGTTAGTTTTAGTAACAAAAGCAGGATCGCTGATATCTATATTTTCCTTACTTACCTTTTTTAACTTATTCATCCAAGCCTTAATACGGTTGTAGAAATTGCGGCCCGAAAATCCTTTACGGCCTTCCTATTCTACTAGAGCTGGGAGCCAGTTTCCCCCCTAATTAGTAATCTTTTTAATATAATAGGTAGAGTCCTAGTTACTATTTAACTTTAATAACACGCTACTATTGTTATTACCACCCTTTATGGAAGTTCTTATATCCCGTTTTTTTGGCTATCTGTAGCTTTTAGACGCTATAGGTCCGGTTATTACCTAGAACTCCGCGTTCTTTATAGTAGTGTACTTCTTAGCATTATAGCGAGGAGAAGATAATGTTGGCGTATTATTACCAATCCTAATAGTAATACTAGTTGCTTACTTTATAAGCTTAGTGCTAGTCTCTTAGACTTCATTAAGCGGATACTATTACTAGCTAGAAATTTAGGGTAATTTAGGGAGGTTTTATAATAATGGCTACAGGGCAGCGGTTAGGAATACTTGCTTTACTTTATATCTATACAATTATAAGTACTGGCTAGAAAGAATAGAAAGAAAACGCAAGGCGTAGAAGTAAGATAATACGTTAAACACTTACTATAAGCGTTGCTTGACTTTTAATAGGCTATAATTAGTTAAGAAATATCTTAAGGCCGGACGGGTATAATTAGAAGCCACTATAGCTACTTTATCTATAGAAACTGGAATAGGAGGCGGGTTGCATTTATAGCCTTTGCGAAGATATAGAGGGACGTTTTTTAATGCCATTTTAAAGTCTTTATGAATTTTCCAGCGCTTACGTCTTAGGGCTTATTAGTGGGCAGTGTAATATAGTGAACTTAATAAAGAATTTTGTGTATAATTATATGGAGAATTAGTTAATAGGTTAGGGGAGAAGGTAGATAATTGGAGCGAGTTGGACCTTTTAGCATATAGATATACCAAAATAATAATATTAACGCGTTACGCTAACTATTTTAGGCTTAGGCCATTTACTAAACAGCTTATAACAAACTTGGCTTAGATATAACTATATTTACACTATACTGTTTTAATATCTTCCTTTACTTAGTTAAACTTCCGAGAATGGAATCTAGGTATTCTACCTACCCTCTTAGCACTATACTTACCATTAACGTTAAAGTATAGCGAAGATATGGTGGTCCTAAGACGCAGTTAGGCTTAAAAACCTCTATTTACACTAAAAATACGCCCTATACCGCTATGTCGGTTATATATTACTTAATACTCTTATTTAGAACACCCAGCCTAGTTTCTAGTAAGTAGCTCTAGTAGCTTAATCGACGTTATTTTTACTTAATCCAGCCTAGCAGAGCTTTAAAACATTATATTTAGCTAATATTGTATCTAGCTAAGAGTCCTTAGGCTGCGCGTAAGACGGCTAATCTATTTCTATTAAAGTATCCCGGTTAAAGATAGTGGTGGTGTCGCTACCCGGTAAAAGATGTGCTATATTTATAACCGGTACTACTATTACTGCGTTCTTATAGTTAAGACTCCTAAAAATAGTCGTTGTTATTATTTATTAAGGAACTTTTGCTATCACTTTAGCTAATTTGGCGGTTAGTATATAATAACAGTAGATCTATAACTTCGTCGGTTAAGGGATGTGTACTTAGTATAAGTATAGCCTATAATTGCGAGAAGCCGCAGTTAGTGACGAGAATTGGTATATTAAAACTCTTTAACTTATAACTAGTAGACACTTTAAGTTTAGGCTAGATATTAAGGGCACCAATAGTAATAGAGGCGACGACGGCGGTATTAAGGGTATAGGTTAGGCTATAAGCATATATAGATAGATATACGTTGTATATATATTATTAGAGAATATAGGGTCTTACTAAATTGGTATAGGTGGGAGGACTAAAGAAAAATATTAGTTGATGGATCTGTTATTTAATGTAGTAATACGCGATAACGAGGAGTTAGGCGATTTATAACAAGATTACCGTTTCCAAATACCGCGATTTACGATCGCAACTACACGTAATAATTTTAGGGATATCGCGAAATAATAATAATTATTATTATTGATTTTTGTTTAACATCCGATACGGTCCCCGTTTTAGGTCTATATAGACTAATTCCGCTAATTTAGGTATAAAAAAACTCTAAGGAAGACGTAAGAGGTATATAGTATATACCCCCTAGGTAATACCTGTACTACATTAACAAGAGGAAAATACTATTAGGTTATTACTTTAAGACTCCTATAAAGAAGTGTCCTAATTACCTATCTTGCCCTACTGCTTATACCATGCTTCCACTTAAATTAAGATTGCCGTAAAATTAATAGTATGCCTACCCTTACTCCCTTAATCGCCCTATATATATATATACACCTATAAGCCTCCTACTTATAGTATAATTTCCACCCTAAAGGGATAGCGAGACGTATAGAAAAAGATTTAGGTGTTTTGTCCTAGGGCCCTAACCTAGGTCCCTATCTTCTATCTCCTATATCTAATAAGTGCACTTAGCTTATTAACGGTCGCTATATTAACACCCATCTTAACACCTAATATTTACCTCAACATTTACCTTAATATTTACCTCAATACTTATCTCGACACTTATCTTAATACTTATCTCAACACTTATCTTAATACTTATCTCAATACTTATCTTAATACTTATCTTAACACTTATCTTAACACTTATCTTAACACTTATCTTAACATCTTAATACTTATCTTAACACCTATCTCATCTTAACACTCTTAACACTCGTCTTAACACTTATCTCAATACTTATCTCAACACTTATCTCAGACCGACTATTCTCTATTTTCGCAAATCCAATTTTAGTATATTGTCATGCTAAAACAAACCGCGCTACGCGATATAACCCCATTAACTAGTATATCCCCTAGATCAATTAGTCTTAGTATCTACAACTAAGATTCTAGCGTATTATTATGCTAAAACCGTATAAGACTTAACCTTTATAACCGGCGTTATCGGCTTCCAGTTATCTACACTCTTTATTATAAAAACAATATGCTAAACGCCTCCCCCACCATTAGTAAATACTGTAAAAGTTGTAAAAAGGATATTACGATAGCAAATTGGGCTCGGTATATACGAAAACTCCACCCTAAAAGCATTATCGTACGGACAATTAAGGGCGAATAATACTTATATAATAAGTGCGACTAATTAGTGTCTCGAAGTTAGAAAGCCTAATATAACCGCTTACGCTATAGCTCTGCAGTTATGCTAGCTACTAAAAGCCTCTTAAGCTAAGTTATATACCTTGGTTTAAATATATATATAAACCACTAGTAGAACACAACCTCCGGTAGTAGTGTAGTTGATTTACTAGAAGCATATAAACTTGCAACTAAAGCAGCAAAGAATGAAGTATATACACGTATATGTAAGTAGGTAGAGAGCCTACAATATATAAAGTCTAGGTTAGGATATAAGCTACCTCGCTATAAGGAGATATTAGAGCGTTGTAAGCCAGGAGAGCTGATATTTTACAATAAGTATATACGCATAGACTAGAAGAACCACGAGCATAATAACTCGCACCGTTAAAAATATGTAGTTTGTTCCACTACTAAAGTATATAAAATACTAGAAACCGGAAGTCCTGCAGTGCTACTAGTTATACTAGCTATATTAAAGCCAAAAATACTAATAATACTAACTAAAGAGTATCTGATGTACCTCTTAACTAAGCCTGGCATTGATGTATATACCTATAATTAACTAATAGACGAGGAAGGAGAATACCTAAAACCTAGATTCCTTTCTTCGGAAGAGGCGATTTTAATATTTTGCGATAAACATATAGGTCCAGTCAACTTCTTAAATCTTAAAGCATGAAAATAGAATAAGGTACCTAAATGCTTAGCGAATATACCGGTATACACTATATTAAGGGACTTAAAGGAGTTAGACTAGAGCGGAAAACGTATAGAGTTCTAGCCGGCAGACCTATCTTCTTATATAGCCTTCCAGATCTATAGTAAGGTAGATATATTCTTATTACTATATATAAACTATTATAGAGTGATAACAACCATAACGGCTGAAGAAGGACGTAAGCTATAGATTATATGGCTAAAGTTATAGGAAATAGAGCTAGAGGAATAGGCGAATAATAACAGCAACGCGCCATAACTAGCTCCGTTCGTATTATACCTAGAGTAAGGTAATAATATAGTATAGCCCGTAGAGATTGTTTACGCTCTATACTCTATTAGTAACGTACTTATATTAGGCACTATAAGTTAGGATTTTAGAAATATAGTATAGGTTATACGTCAATCAATTCTTAAATTATATTATCTAAAGATAATAAACAAAGATCTAGCAAAAGAGTTTAGGGCGAAACTTTAAAACGTTAAACGGCTATAGAGTTTATGGCACTAAGCTTGGCTATAGGGATCTATAGAGGAGCTAGTTAAGTTCTCGGCCTTATTAAAGGTATATTTAGCATAGCCCTTATTTTATATAGTCTATAATATATTCTAATATAAACGTTAAGAAGTGGAATAGTAAGCTATACGGACTACGGGGATGTAATTATTAATTAGGCTGCTATTTAAATAAATGCGTTTATATAAAAGCTAGTAATTGATATAGACTAGCTTACTATACCAAGCATAACCGTATACAGCCTTATTAAAACTAGAGTTGGAAAATAGTTGTTTCGGCGTGTTTATATACTAAGAACTACTTAGGTATAACACTTTAACAAATACTCCTTTAGTATAGCTATTATATGTAATATTATAGTAATTGCAAATTTAATCGTTAGGTTGCATTATATACTACTATCTAAAATTACTACCCATTTAATTATCTTCTATAATTTAGAGGCCTACTACCTCTAAAATCCTAATCAGATATAACCTAATTAGTTATAGTAGTACTTTGTAAATCTCTACTATATATACTTTCCAAGCCAGTATATAACACTTTACCTTCCCCTACCGCCGCGTTAATCCCTTTTAAAAGAGGTCGTTTAATACCTGTCTTGATTTACCTAATAGTAATAGCCTTGCTGGCTTTAATTGGCTAGTATATATATTTTTAGAGCAACATATATATAGGGTTAATAAAAGGCGCTTACCTGTTTAGTAAGCTGTAAATAAAAGCCATCTATTGTTTTCCCTAACGGTTTAGCCTGGAAAATTTAGTAATAATTTAAAGAAGAGTAGGATAAGCTTACTCAGTTATAACGCCGGGAGGTAAAACGGGAATAATACTAGTGCCGAAGTTCTCTATTAGGGCCGTTACGCCTTAGACTATTTAGCAAGTATTCTATAGAACAGATATAGAGATATAAATTGAATTAGTTAAAGGCATGCTAAAAGATAGCGTAGATGTAGTATATAACTTTATATAGAACTAGCTTTACGTTAAGCTGGGGATTATAATTTATTCTTATAATAGAAGCTAGCCTCGTTGCTACTTAACCTAATATAGTAAAGAGTAGTATTTTTACTGCTGTAGATATTGTTACGGTACTGTTATAAACCCTAGTTAGGAGCTTGGCTAGGGACTTGGCACTATATATATAGATATATCCTTTCCCTAACTTTCTTCTAGTCCTTATCTTAGAATTCTAGTTCACTGGCTACTAATAGATCCTATTCTATTAACTGAGCCTTTATATATATTGCTATTAAACGATCGTAACTACCTATATCGATTTAGCTCTTCTATATTAGATATAGATTAGGGGTATCTTAGCCGCTAATTTTAACGTATAATAAATTACAGATATAAGTTGGACGAGAGGCGTTAAACTAAAAGTAGCCTTAGAAAGCTTTGGTTTGATTTCGGCATAATAAATATACTAAAATTAAAACAATGAGACCTTTTAAAGCTTTAGTTTGATTTCGGTATAATAAATATACTAAAATTAAAACAACGAGACCTTTCGAAGCTTTGGTTTGATTTCGGTATAATAAATATACCAAAATTAAAATAACAAGACCTTTCGAAGCTTTGGTTTAATTTCGGTATAATAAATATACCGAAATTAAAACAACGAGACCTTTTAAAGCTTTAATTTGATTTCGGTATAACAAATATGCCAAAATTAAAACAACGAGACCTTTCGGAGCTTTGGTCTGATTTTGGCATAATAAATATACCGAAATTAAAATAACGAGACCTTTCGAAGCTTTGGTTTGATTTTGGTATAATAAATATACCGAAATCAAAACAACGAGACCTTTTAAAGCTTTGATTTGATTTCGGTATAATAAATATACCGAAATTAAAACAACAAGACCTTTTCGGAGCTTTGGTCTGAATTTTAGTATAATAAATATACCGAAATTAAAACAACAAGACCTTTGAGACCTTTTGAAGCTTTGGTTTAATTTCGGCATAATAAACATACCGAAATCAAAATAACGAGACCTTTTAAAGCTTTGATTTGATTTCGGTATAACAAACATGCCGAAATTAAAACAACGAGACCTTTTGGAGCTTTGGTCTGATTTTGGCATAACAAATATACCAAAATTAAAACAACGAGACCTTTCGAAGCTTTGGTTTGATTTCGGCATAATAAACATACCGAAATTAAAACAACGAGACCTTTTAAAGCTTTGATTTGATTTCGGCATAATAAACATGCCGAAATTAAAACAACGAGACCTTTCGGAGCTTTGGTCTGATTTTGGTATAACAAACATGCCGAAATTAAAATAACGAGATCTTTCGAAGCTTTGGTTTGATTTCGGCATGACAAACATGCTGAAATTAAAACAACGAGACCTTTTAAAGCTTTGATCTGCTTGCAAAACAACTACTCTTCATAGCGGACGCCTATGGCCTCCTACCACGCACTTATATAGGTGGAAGAGCAGCAGCTAGTTGCGAATACGTAGTATACCTCCTCCTAGAGAAGGTATACGCGTCGTAGTAAATAGGAGAAGAAGATATAGTAAGCCTACTTATACTCAACGTAAGCGAAGCCTTTAATAACGTATTATACTGTAGGCTTATCTACTACCTTTAGAAACGAAGAATACCTACCCTAATAGTTAACTAGATTAACAGCTTTCTTATAGGAAAGTCTACCTGCATTAAGCTACCAGAAGGTATATTAGAAAGGTTCCCTATACTAATAGGGATCCTATAAGGCTTACTAATATTACCAATCCTCTACCTATTTTATAACGTTAACCTTCTAAATATAGCTATAGACGAAGACGGGCTTAGACACGGACTTGTTATAGGCTATATCAATAATATAAGCATTATAGTAAACAGAAGAACTACTAAAGAAATAATAAAGACGCTGGCGATGCTGCATAAAAGGGTAGAAAAGTAGGTAAACCAGCACGCCTTAATATTCGCACTATAGAAGTACGAGCTTATATACTTTATCCCCCTAAGAAAGAAGATATCGGAAGAGAACGGGAAGCGTCCTTTAGTGCTTTAACTAAAAAATGGAAGGATATAGACGATCTAACTAACAACAAAGGCCCAATACTTAGGAGTTATTTTAGACAACTAACTATCTGGAAAGGTATACCTAGGCCACGTTGTTAAACGGTTAATAGGCTAGCTCGTATGTCTATCTGGCATTGTAGGAACTATATAGGGCATTATAGCCGGATATATAAGACGGCTGTATACTGCCGCAGTCGTACTACGTATGCTATACGTAGCCTCCTACTAGTATATACCGGAAGGAGGACGTGGGTTTATTAAAAGAGCTAAATAAGTTCACTGGGTGATAAACTGGATCTAAGGATAAAAGAATAAATAAAGTTATAGAATCTATCTATAAGGAATATAGGCCTTAATATAGGCCTATATCTACGGGGTTTAGGGTAACTACTATGGATACTAAAGTGGTTACTGCGGAGACCGAATAAGAAGGGACTCTGCTTATGTAAGCAGGAAATGTATATAGAGGACTCCTCTAGTATTATTGTTATTAGGTGCTTGTAAGGGTCCAATATAGAGCGCTTTGCCTTATAATGGGAGCATTTTGGACCACAGCTAGAGCCGTACTAGAAGTCGATATATATATCCCACTTATTAAAGTAGCGCTTTACCGCGTAGTAGAGTCCTCCCTAAATCGTATTAGAGGCTTACCGCTGTACCATAAAATCCTATAACTAAGAAGATCTACCCTAAGCAAATATTAATGGTATAGCCCTCTCCAGAAACTGGAAAATAATGCTATACTACGCCTCCCTAAGGGAATACTACCTATAGAAGAGATCCGCCTAGAGAGGCTTTACCCCTAGGTCGAATTACTATAAACCTATATTACTAGGGATAAAGAAATAGCAAAGTAGGAGTATAACTAGATTGTATAGGAAACTAAAAATAACCTAAGACACTTCCTAGCGTACACCGACAGAAGTAAAGTTAATGGGGAGGTCGGCGTTAGTATGCATACCTTAATTAGGAATGGAGGTAACTAATTATATAGGGATAAACTAAGTTAGTAGTATATACGCCGGAGAGCTAAGAGGCCTTTAACTAGCCCTAGACCTAGCACTAAAATATTCACTACTAATTAGAAGACTTACGATATTTACGGATAGCTAAGTAGCGATTTAAGCAGTGGTAAAGCCTCGGAATTAATTAGGATAGTACTTGGTATATAGAATAAGGTAAAGGCTTTTAGCAGCACAGATAATAAGTATAAAAGTTGTAATATACTGGATCCCTTTACACGTGGAGATCGGAGGAAATAAATAAGCGGATATCTTGGCAAAGTAAGCAATAGGATAGAGAAAGGAAGGGATGGAATAAAAGGCCCCTACCTTCCCCTCCTTATAGAGCCTATTAGCGGCAGTAAAGAGATATATAAAAGCCCAAATGGAAGCATACTGGGAGAGGGAATGGGAGAGAGGTAAAACTAGAGGGGAGTTATACAGATTAGCACCAAAGATTTTAAAGCAGAGACTTAAGATACATAACGACCTACCAAAGGCCCTTTCGGCTATACTTACCTAGATCTAAACAGGAAAGGTGGCTCTAAGGAGCTACCTTTATAGGATTAAACGTACGCCTAACTTAAGGTATATGTGCGGGGACAAATAGACAGGACGACACGTTCTGGTTAAGTGTCCTAATTTTAAAAAACTAAGGAAAGAAATATGGTCGCATAATAGCCAACCTTAGAGTATTTAAGAGATCTTGAACGAAACATGGTTAGTAAAAAAGGCAGCAATCTATATGGTATAAGAAGGCCTTCTAGGGCAGTTTCTGGAGGCCAGAAATAGACTGGAAGTGACTGCTTGAGTTTCTCTTAACGGCAGACGCTATGTATAACATTGGCGGAAGACGGATAGTATTACGGTAAGAAAACAGGCCTGTAAAACAGGCCTGGCTTTAATATACGGTACGGAACGGAGGTAATTTAGGTACTTACTACTTTTTGATTATTTGATTTCGATTATCTCCTTTATATAGGAACTTACCCTGCCTATATATGTCCTTATAATTACATTGCTCTGGCGTTTAATTTAGACTTAGCGATTTTAGGCGTTTGCTTCTCTTCTGGGCACCATATACCTATAGCACGTGGTAGATAGGCGGATAAGAGCCTTACGGAATTACTACTATAAGTAAGACGGGTGATTACCTAGGACTACCTCTATAAAATAGAAGACCTAACATAGCGCCCTTAGGGCAGCTAGGGCGGCGTATAATTTTAAAAAGGGAAGAAAAATTAAGCTTTAATCTGATTTCGGCATAATAAATATACCGAAATTAAAACAACGGGACCTTTCGGAGCTTTGGTCTGATTTCGGCATAATAAACACACTGAAATTAAAATAACCTCAGCGACATGTAAATATTACTTTATAACTTTGTAAATATCCCTCTCTATATATAATGCATTTACTTTATAGACCTCTACGAGCTGTTATATAGGCCCTAATATAGTTATAAGCTCTACGTCTACGGGAGGTTAATTATTATAGCACCAGTAGAAAATAGCAGCTAGTTATAGTTATAGTAGACGTTATAGTAGACGTAGGGCTTACGTGACCCCTACGTGACCAGAAGATTATATAAAACCTTAAGTGGCGCCACTTATCTTTCTCCTTTCCTTTTCTCTAGCTTTAGATCTTCGTTAATAAACAATCCAATTATACAGGCTTGTATACATCCTCCTTGCTATGCTTATAGCTCGATTGACTAAGTCGCTAAGATTAATTTTAATATGTTAATATATTAAAAAAGGCTGATTTTGGCATATTAATATGCTGAATGTTACGGCTTAAATAAATGCCTCTGAACCGAAGTTTAAATAAATGCTGTATTATAAAGATACAAAGCTAAGGAGAAGAGAAGAGGTATATATAGGAGGTAGAGATATAATATATACGCGTTAGGATGCTAAGTCTTTAGCTAAACCCCTAACTAGGCTCCCTATCTAGGTTACGCATTATAGTACTGTAATACCAATAGTATAAAGAATTGATCTTCTAGTTGTTAATAACTTAGTCAATTAAGGTATAAGTACGGTGAGATGGGCGCGTAAGCCTATATAATTGGATTGTCTATAAACGAGGATCTAAAGCTATTAAACGGACGATTAGGAATGAGAACTCCGTTTATTAAAGAGGGCCCTAGAAGCCCCCCTATATATATTAGGTAGGTCTAAATATAATAACGACAACGTTATTATTTAGTAGGTTATAGTTAAGAGAAATAGGTAATAAGACGTTTAATAAGATATATAAGCTTAAGATATAAGATAACTAAGACATAGTTCGTATAGACGATTTAGGTCGTTAGATAGTATTATAATAGTAGTAAAAAACTCTAATTTAGGTCGATAAAAGCTAAGGAAAAGGAAAGGGGAGGATAGGTAGTGCTGTTTGAAGTTTTATATAACCTTACGTCACGTAACCGCTATCTATAGCAATTTGCGGCAATTTGCCGGTACTATAGTACTGCTAGTGCCGTGACACTAGTAGCGTAAGGAGGTTAGTAAAGCCAGCCTCTTTAATATTGTATTATATAGCTACTAGCCTTCCTTAAACAAATTAAGTTAAGCATTACATTTTAATAGAAAGGAATAGCTTTTTATATTAAAACTAGGTAAAAAAATTTACCAAAAGGTCTCGTTGTTTTGATTTCGGTATGTTTATTATGCCGAAATCAGACTAAAGCTTTAAAAGGTTTCGTTGTTTTGATTTTAGTATATTTATTATACCAAAATCAAACTAAACCTCTTCTTAAGTTAGAGTTTAAGAGTAAAGTCTTACTAAGTTGACTTCTATTTATGTATCTTTTTGCTATACTTCTATACTCTATTATATGCTAATAAACCTATATACTTCCTTGTGGCATAAAAAGTGTCTTATAGTATTTTAAATAATAGTCTAGGTAGTGCTGGCAGTAGTATATCCCTTAGGCCTAAAAAAGCATATTTACTATACTTTTTAACGATTTCCTTTTATATCTTTTATAGTATTAAGGAATAGCTATATAGATGCAACTATAGATTTTAAACTGTATAGCTATACTCTTTGTATATTAGTACTTTATAATTAAGATCGTAATATAGAAACCAGTTAGCCGGTTAAGTACTACTACTATTAGTATTTATTGTTGCCGTTATTGACGCTGCTGGTATTAATTTGTGTTGTATTCCAGCCTGCGGGTTTTAGTAAACCTCTATTATAACCCTAATACGCTATCTCCTATCTTTATATAATTAAATGCCTATAGCTGTATTAATTCTAGCCTTGGGTATAACGCCTTAGGAGATATAAACTTTCCTTTTACGCTCGCTTCCGCTATTGTTTATTGGCAGTATACGCCCGCCGTATAGGTATATCACAGCACCAACTAATATTAAATATTGGTAAGAGCACTAAATTACAGCACTATAGTTACTATTAGACTATAAACCTTGCATTAATTGCTCCCTGTAGGGAATTGAGGTGGTATCGGTAAAAAAAAAAGGGTTTAGTATGTCAATATGCCGAAATTAAGTTATAAGTTATTAAGGACATCACTCTAAGTTTTCTATAATAATATAGCCTATATTAAAAATTAATCTTCTAATTTATAAAACATTCCACTCTACCTATATACTATAGCCTGCTTAAAATATCTATTATTACCTCGTCGGCAATAAACATTATATTGTAAGACTTTTGCCTATATACCTCCCGCTCCTCTCCTAACTATAGTATATACTTAAGCTTGTCTTAAAAATCACGTTCTGCTAGCTGTTTTAGAACTTGCTTATACTATATCTCCCGCTAATACGCGCCCTAACAAACCGGTATTAATGTATTAGGATAGTTACTAAGATATAAAATGCTTTACTATAAGAGCTTAACCAATAACGCAAGGCACTATACGCCGCAGCAATAAGGATAATACTATTTTTGTCCCGCTATATCGCTATAGGAGCTACTATAAATTGTATCTCCTCTACTTTATCTAAAATAGCGGAAATGGGAATTAAGAATAGTAAACTGTTTTCTGCTAGGGCTCAAAACTAATAGGGGCTTAAAATAGGAATCTGAAATCGAGAAATAGGAATTAAGGGCTATTTTCTCCGCAGGTCCCTGTCCGGAATAAGAACTTCTCTTTAATAGCCTAGTTATTAAGGGCGCGGCGGAGGTCAGGCCAGTAGGTGTACTCCGTACTATTAATAGGCATAAGGTGCTTATCTATGGCGAGGAGGTAGAAAAGCAATGACTTAGTTACGTTGCGTCATGTTAGCGTAGCAGAAGTCCGGGTATATAATTCTTTTACCCTAGATCTTTATGCTACTTGCTTTATTGCCTAGTCCTCCTATCTATAGTGCCTCACAGTGCCCTATAACCCGCGGTAACTACGCAATGACGTTTTACGATTAACACTATATCTTTGGCAACTTATGTGTAAATAGGCTATTTTCTAGGCTTTAGCAACTTTAATAACTCTAGCGCGGTATCTATAGCGTATATATTGGGGTGGTGGCGGCCGTATAGAGATGTTGAAAATTTGGTGTTAAGTAATCGCTAGGCGGTAAAGCACGGTATTCTACCGTAAATTTGCCACCTTTAGCGTGCTAATTAGCTTAGGCGCCCAGCCCCGCCTAACTTTTTACCGGCCTGTATATTATTATCCTAGTAATGTTACGCTTTATTTACTACTTCTTTTTATCTCTAATAAAGCTTTCTTGCCACTTTTTATCTTATATTAAAGTCCTAACCCTATATTGTCTACTAGTTGACCTTTATACCTTCTCTTTCTACTCCCTATCCCTCTGCTACTACTTTTATACCTACTTTGTATACCTATAAGCACACTCCGTCTCTTCTTTCCACTTTACTTGTTATATATATTGGCCGCGCCGTCCTATTAACCGCTATAGCTACCCTATTAGAATATAACCCTAAGCTGGCTAGCTATATAAAGCCCCTAACGAAATAGAGTGTGGATAAGTTAATTGCGTGGATTAAGCGGGATTAAAATATCCTACTTAATAAGGACGAGCGCGCGAAACTAAGAGCGGCGCGTGTTACTAGGCTTACTTTCTTAAGCTATAATAGTAACTGGCGCTTCTTTAGGGATTATAGGCTATCTTATGGGACAGCTATAGTACTTACGAAACTATTAATGGAGCCCGCGAAAGGGGAGAGTAAGTTACTATCTTGTTATGTGATTAATGCCATATAGGAATTAAGCTAACAGTATTATAGGGTCTGCTGGTATAATAAGTAAGTTTACTATCTTTATTTAAGCATATTAAGTATACTATAAGCTAACAAGATTATAGGAAGCATATAATAGGCTAGAGATGCGAACGTATTTAACAGCGCTTTTAAGAAGCCGCGTCTTAAGAGCGATTAACAGCTCGCCGAAAGTGCTTGTTAGTAGAGGGAGCTTATCTAGCAGAAAATTAAAAAGCTCTGCTAGTTATCCGTTAATTTACCTTTTAAAGGCGTTATTCCGCCTTCTAATTTTATTAAGCAGTTTTCCGAACCCACCTTCGGCGCTAAATTACCCTTTCCGTTTATAATTAAGGTATATCTAAATAGATTTAGTATTAGTTCCAAAGATACCGAAAGAAATTGGCTATATGTGGGGTGAGAGAAATTTAGGACACTTATATATAAGGTTAAGTACCTCTATAAAGATAATAGTAAAACTTATCTTATTGTCTATGGAACTAGAGGCTATAGAAAGTCTTATCTTTTAGCTACCCTTATTTATTTATTAGCAGCTAGGAAAATATACGTTATATATATCCCTAATTATCAGGAATTAATAAAAAGGTAAATCAGATATATAAAAGCCGTAATGCTTTTTGCCTAGGCGGGCGATATAAGTAAGTAATAGGCTATCTTAACACTAGACGACCTGAAAGCGATAGATGAATTCCTTAAAAAGTAATTAGCAATATTAAACATTGTTTTTATTATTAATTAACTTAACGCTTTAGAGATAGAGAAGGATAACGACTAAGACACTATTAGCGTAAAGTCAGAATTACGTCAATAGTTAGATAGTTTACTATCACTAAGAAGAAAAGAAATCCTTAGTTTATTAGCGAATAACTATAGGATTCTCGATAGGTTAAATAGGTAGGATAATTACAAAATAATGTATACCTATGGAGGCTTAACTAAAGTAAGTAATAGGAGCAGTAACCTGTTTGTAATAGAAATAGTTCTAACTATAATTTAGAAAGAATTAGCGTGTTAGTAGGAGCGGAAAGAAAAGGTAAAATAAGTAGATGGCGAGAAGTTTAAAGACAATAAGAGGTTTAAAGTTAAAGATTTTACCAGCTGTATCCCATTGCTCTTAAATAAGTATATTATAAAAGGCAAGATTAATCTAAACTCTCTATACTTTAAGGCTATTGGCGGAGATGCTTTAAGGTTTAAGTTAGAAATCTAAAATAAAAGTTCTAAGCCGGATTTGGAGACGTATAATATACTTATTCTACTTATATACCTTTACTAACGTATTTAGGCACTACTACTATATAAAGGCTTATATTTATAGCTAGCCTATTTAGGATCTATCGATTAATATACTAAAACTTATTAACCTCCGGTATTTTTATAACGAATATAATAATAAACTGGAGGAATCCGTAGGGCACTATTTATATAGTATAGCCCGTAATGCTATAAGTGGGGTACTACTTAAGAAAAGATTAGATTACTACGATATGGAGTTCTTAAACGCGTTGCCGGAGTATATTAACAATCTATCTATTACTAGGTTTATAATTAAGCATACTGTCTTAGTATTAATTGTGATATATAGTCTCTCCTATCTACCCTATAGTCCGAGCTTAATCAAAACGTCATTTTTTAAAGGCGAGATTCTACCTTTTGATACCTCTAAGGATAAAACTGTGCTATACATACCCCAACGTTATAATTTCCCAACTATTAATAGGATAATAGTCCGAACTGAAGGAATAGAAGTTAAAACTAGAGGGAAAAAACCCTAATAGACCCAAGAAGAAGAAGAAACTAAGCCGAAATTATTTATGTATCCTATTTAGATCACGCTAAACCTAGAAACACACTTAGATTCTTAAATAAACTTCTTTAATAAGTGGAAGACATAGACTCGAAATCTTAGCCGGTTTAAAGTACTGCTAAAGTTCTAGTAGATATCCCCAGAAGGGGCTTAGGAAAAGCTTTATACTAAAAACAAAAACAATATACCTGATTATTTTAAACGGAATATTTTAATTAGCTTTATTAGTAAGTGGATCTAGGCGTTATATAAGGAAGCGGAAAAATAAGGGAAGTTTCAGTATAAGAATTTTAAGACTAATTTTCCTAGAATAGAACCAAAGGAATTAGGCGGATAAGAGGGGTTGGGTAAATAAGAAGAGCTAGGGAATAAGAATGGCCTAAGAATAAAAGGTGCTAGAGGAAGAGGCGCTAGGGAAGGAGGAGGCGCTAAAGGAAGAGGTGCTGTAATTATAAGAAGATATAAGAAGAAGTAAGAGGCTATTAAAGAAGCCTAGACAGACCTAGTGTAAGCCTAGGACCATATTATATAACTAATTGTTTAGTTAGACTATTTTAAGGTCCGCCTATAACTAAGCTTAATATATAACACACATATATACAATATAATTACTTATTATTGATCTAAAACGGATATCCTTGCTACTACCTTACCACCTTAATCTTCTAATTTATAATATATTCTACCCTACCTATTTAATTATGGATAAGGAGAATACTAATAGGGCTTTTTTTATGTGTAGGCTTTAGTACCTAACCTAGCCGGCTTTAATAAAATGCGACCGTATAAGGTATCGCGTGAAATTTGTAGTAATATAGTAGTCGCCGTATTTAATGTAGAGGGCTACGCTAAGGGGACGCAATATTTTTAAATATTAAGGCAGGATGTCTAGTAAAGCTTTACTTAGGGATAGCGTTGTAGAGAAACCTTTTATGGCGCTTTTATATATTGTTAGTAGGTAAATTGTATCGCGCTTTTATATCCCCTCTTAATGAAACTAATAGTATAATTATTACTAATACGCCCCTAGAATATAATGCTGGTAATAAAAATAATATACTTTTCCCTACTCCTATGCCTATAATAATAATAACTAGACTATTTTAACGCATGATTGCCTTTACTGCTGCTTGCTGGACTTTTTTAAATTCCGCTCCCTCTCTAACTAATATTTCTACTTATTCCTAAATATTAACCTAATATATATAGATATACGAGCTTCCTACTCTATTAAATATTAAGCTTCTTTTTACTTATAACTTCCCTTAATCGTCTATTTTAATAGCATTTATTTTAATACTTATCTTAACACTTATCTCGATACTTATCTTAATACTTATCTTAATACTTATCTTAACACTTATTTATATTAATTATTATCCATTTTCACAATAATTATATTTTAACATATTATTAGGGAATTAAAGTGGTA
This sequence comes from Cenococcum geophilum 1.58, assembly GCF_001692895.1. Lineage (NCBI taxonomy): Eukaryota > Fungi > Ascomycota > Dothideomycetes > Gloniales > Gloniaceae > Cenococcum > Cenococcum geophilum. The sequence goes on from NW_027137633.1 coordinate 66,574, forward strand.
TTAGTAAAAAAAATTAGTTTAGTATATTAACATGCCGAAACTAAGTCGCGAGTTGTTAAGGAAACCGCTCCAACTTTTTTACAATATAGCCTATTTATAAAACATTCTACCCTACCTATCTTAGCTAAACTTTCTTTATGTCCTCTTTAGACTCCGCCTCTTACTCCGTAATATAATATCTAATTAAATGAAATAAAAATGCTACCACTACTAGTTGTATTACGGCTTACTATTTTGCTTTTGTTGGATTCTAATTGTATATCTTGGTTCCTATTAACCCTATTATCCTTATTACTTCTTTACCTACTCCCTTCTTTACTACTAAAGTCTTCCTCATTCTAAGCATTGCCGCTTTCGTCTTGGCTCTATTCCACTATTAGCTCCTCTAGCTCTTTAAGGCTCTTGTTCTTAATTTGCTCTAGTATTAAAAGCTTTAGCGGCTGTAATCGCTCCTATAATAGTGAAAATCCTTTTAGTCTAATGCTCTTCTTTCCTACTACCTAGTATTCCTCACTCTCCTTAAGCCCGTATATCCGTAGCCCTTACTCTCTATATACTTTAATAAGCTAATATATACCCTATTCTTGCTAATTTTGTCCGTTTTCTAATGTCTATTAATGTGCAGCCTAGAGTATATTAAAAAGTGTGTAAGGTATTAAACGGACTAGAAGCTTTACTTTCTTTAGGTTTACATATACTGCTAAGAACTATATTATTTGTCGCCTTAGTTCTTAACTACGGCTTATCTTTATTGATGAAATAAGAGTAGTATTAAATGGGTATAGAAGGATCTAATGCGTTAGGCAGATAAGATGGAGGAATTTATCTAACTACCTTTTTGCTTTCCTATATCCTAGTCGCCTCTTAACTAACTTAAAGCTTTTTTGTAAAATTGCTTGATATGGTTTACTATCTTAGCCCGTCCGCTTCTCTTCGTCATCCTATAGAAATAAGAAGTTAAGTAGATCTGCTACTTTCTTAAACCATATCTTATTTCCCATTATAAAGTGCGGTGGTCCTATTACCCTATTAGTAGAAAACATCTCCTTTATACCTTAGTAGCAGAATTAAAATTCGCCCTTTTGCTATATTGCCGCTGGTGCTAGTTCTGCTAAGCCTTTATTAATCTTAAGTATTGCCTTCCGGATATTAATATTAAATTACTTAAGGTTAAGGACGTGGAGGTATTTAAGCCATTTTCTTAATAGTGATGGATTTCTTTAAACATTGTAGCGGTTATACTATGACTTAGCCTAATTAAAGTGGATAAAGATATCCCGGAGATCCTTAACCGCTTTCCACCTCCGCTTATACTCTTTATGTATTAGCATATTTTTAATTAGGATATTCTCGCTATATAGTAGTGCTAGCCGCTATATAGCCTAATTAAACTTTGGTAGAAACTAGCTAAGACTATAACGCTCTATACTATTACGCATACTAAGCCCTTTTTTAACTATAATTTTATAATTACGTTCTTGCTCCTAGCGATCTTTATATAAAAGTAATTCCCGTTATAGAAGATTGCTGCTATAATAGAACTGGAGTGCTTATAGGGCAATAACTATAACTATTATCTCTGGTAAGGAATATATTATAGCGGTATATATATGAATATGCTTAAAGAGGAAGCAGTACTTGTTAATTTGGGTGTATAGAAAACTAAGGATCTCTTAAGTTGGGATAATATAATAAAGAAGGGCGTACTAGCTATAATTAATCTCATCATTATTGTATAAGTCCTACTTACGCTACTGCTTATAAATTTCACCTACTATTATAAGAGAAATACAGTGCTCTTCCCTAATCCCATATAATTTCCACTAATTGTTAATTAGATTGCTATAAGCTCGCCTCTTTCTATAAAGGTAACTAAACTTATAAACAGCCTTAAAAAACGTAATGCTTCCGCCTTTTTACTGTAGTAATTGAATATACCTAGGGTCTAACGCAAGATTTTTAAGAGATTTATTATTAAAGATATACGTCTTTAATGTGTTAAATGGACCCTTTATTAGTGAATAAAATTGGGAATAAATTAGTCTATCCGTACTCTCCTTTCTACGTAGTGTAGCAAACATAGTCTAGCTTATTGAATCTTATATTATTGCCTAGGAGTATTTAATACGCTTAGGATTGCCCCTAGCTTGGCTTTTATTAGTATTAAGGATTTCCTAAGTTTAAGAATACGCTTTAAGGCAGCAACTCCTTTATAGATATACTTCTGCCTTATAGCTATCTGGTATTTAATTATATGGCAAAGTACTATCTTTTAAGGTTACCTGCTTTGTGAGGTCTACAAAAGTCCGATCCTTGTTATAGAATTAGGGGTTGGTTGCCTCGGACTAGTAATTTTCCTATCTTATATATACTCCCGTTAAACTAGGGTCCATATATTTAAGTTTTGTATTTTTTCCGTTTATAAAGAGGGTTGTACCTTAGAACTGCTAGAAGCTAGGATTATCCTTAATAGTTTTAAGTATACAGGTCTAAAGAGGATTAAGGTATTAAGGCTATAGTATATGTCTTAAAAGCTAGTTCTTAGTATATTCTTTTTAGGTAAAAGACTCCACAGCTACTCTAGCCGAATCTACATTAGTAATGTGGGCGGAAGTGGGATAATACTATAAAATATTTAAGTATTTAATTGTCTTAGTTAAAGTAGGACTGAGAACCGTATTATACTAAAGCTATTAATCTTCCTTACTAAGGTACGTAGAGTGCTTATAGTCGCTTTTTAGATAGAGCGCTGGAAAAAAGATAAATATAAAGAGTGTCTCTATACCAATAATAGTGCTAAAATAGTAGTGAGGTATTTTATAAAGTGGGACGTACTTCTTAAATAATGCTCCTCTACTATTATATATAGGTACTTTTAGGCCGAAGTGTATATCCGCAATAATATTGAGAATAGGATGGGCTTTAGGAAACTAATTAATCCTATAATAAGTAATTCCTAAGCTGCTAGGAAAGTAGTAGATGCTATTAATATTAAACGTTACTTCGGCACGGCGATTCTTGTTACTGGTAGAGTAGTGTTATAATAGGTATAGGTTTTTAGGTAGGTTCTTATTATAAGTCTTAATATCTTTAGGGGCAGTAAAGCAACTTATACCCTTAAAAGCCCCCTAGTAGTTAATATTGCGGAGGTCCGCTAGCTTTATTATTTTAGTACTACTTAGCACGTCTAGAAGTAGCGTTCCTCTATTATACTGCCTACGGATAATAGTAGTAATCTACTATAAAGAAGAACACTTAGAATGTATATTAGGGCGTTAGTAGTGCTGTTGGTGTAATTAATCTACCTCTCTATACTGTTTATAGGTGTAGCCTTAAAAACTCCGAAGTTATTTAATAAGCTTAAAAGCCGTCCGCTCTATTAGTTCTAGGGATACTATTACAGCTAGAGTTAGGGCTGTAACGGGCGGAGCGGTAGCTTGTATAAGAGAGACTATAGGCGGGATAAAAGCCGTCGGTAGTGTTCCTTAACTTATGGGTTAGGTAGGTATAGGTAGGACTATTTCTTCGGCTGGATGAAGATATAAAGATAAAGTAGTGCTTAGAGATCTTTAGATAACTAGCGAGGTTAATGTGTTATACATAGGTGCTCTTACTAGTAAAGATTTTATTTAGGATAAGAGATTATTAGTTTAAGCTAGGAACGACTTGCTTTGTTTAGTAAGACTTTTATTTAATAATTATAGGGAAGGTAAGCTGCGCTGGTTTAGTGTCTGCGATAGGGTTCTTGCTTTTTATAATTTTTAGGTATTTACTAATTTGTTTAAAGCACGCGAAGCACTAACGCTATTATTATCTAATAATATTAGTTTATCTATAGAAGTAGCTTTTAAAAAAAAACGCCATGACCCTCTTTTGCTAGCTTTTTCTGCTCCGGCGGTAATTCCTAACCCTTCTATTGCCTGTAAGCCTAATATCACTAAATTGCTAGGTGTGCTAGCTTTATTTATATTATCTAGTTACGGTATAATTTTAGCGGTTATTATATGCATTTTATTCAGCCGTTAGGAAACTTCCGCCTTATATTCTTTCCGTTTAGCGTTATATTTCTCCTTATCTATTTATACCTGCTAGATCTGCCTAGTAAGGTTAATATCTAATTCGCTCTCGCTTTCGCTCTTACTTAGTTGTATATAGTTTGGTTATAGGAATTAGGGAATATCGCCTTATTAAGTATTGCCTTATTAAGTATCGCTATTTTAAGGAATTTAAATATCGAGGCTTATTTAAAGGCTGGTTTAGGGGGTTTCTGCTAGAATATTTTAATAGAGTGGAGGTTTATATGCGATAAAATCTACTAGTCCCTAAGGTTAGAGGTTTTGTTAATATCGTTATTAATTGCTTTGCTTTTTAGCTTTTACTACGTTTTAAAAAGTTAAGTATTTCCTTAGCCTACCACCAAGCTTTTTTAAATGATTTTGGGGATTTATTATAAAATAGTTTGCAGTAGTACTATAGTAGTGGTTCGTAGCTAGTCTAACTAGTATTTTAAAAAAACCCTAAACTGGTTAGTGTAATGAGGCCGCCTACCTATAGATATAATAGAGTTTGTTTAGGTCGGCAGAATTTAGTAGAATTTAATTTAAGCGTTAGATTTTATCTAAGAATGACATCTTATATTAAGTTCTTACTATAGCAGTGGTTTATAGCTAGCCCGACTAGCATTTTAAAAAAACCCTAAATTGGTTAGCGTAATAAGGCCGCCTACCTATAGATGCGATAGAGTTCGTTTAGGTTAGCAGAATTTAACAGAATTTAATTAAAGTGTGGATTTTATCTAAGAATAATATCTTATATTAAGTTCTTGCTATAGTAGCACTATAGTAGTAGTTTATAGCTAGCCTAATTAGTGTTACGGCACTAGCAGAATTTGGTAGAACGTAGTAGAACTTAGTAAATAGTAGAACTATTACAGTACTAGCAGATTGCTGTAAATTGCGGTTACGTAACTTTAGTATATTAATATGCTAAAAAAGCCAATTATTACGGGCTGATAGAAAAATAGTAGATTACGGCAGATATACGATTAGATTATATAAAATCTCTACTTTAAGCAGTATTATTATTCTTCTCCTTTCCTTTCTATAGCTTTAGATCCTTATTTATAGATAATCCAATTATATAGGCTTACATGCATCTTTCTTACTATACTTATATCTTAATTAACCGAGTTGCTAATAACTAGTATTCTAAAAAAACCCTAAACAGGTTAGCGTAGCAAGGCTACTTACCTATAGTTAAATATTATATATAATAGAGTTCGATTGTGTTAAGAATTAATCTTCTAATGGCGTAAGGCGGCTAGTAAATTAGCCTTCTCTAAATAGATAAATTAAGTTAAAACATTATATTTTAATATTTTAGCATATTAACATGCCAAAAGGTAGTTAGGTATTGGTAGTAGAATTAAGCATTACATTTTAATAGACTAGGTCGGCAGAATTTAGTAAAATTTAATTAAAGCGTTAGATTTTATTTAAGAATAACATCTTATATTAAGTGTTTTGTAGTAGTGGTTTATAGTAGTAGTTTATAGCTAGTCTAACCGGTATTCTAAAAAAACCCTAAATTGGTTAGCGTAACGAGGCCGCCTACCTATATATGCGATAGAGTTCGATTAGGTTAATAGAATTTAGCAGAATTTAATTAAAGCGTCGGATTTTATCTAAGAATAATATCTTATATTAAGTTCTTACTATAATAGTACTATAGCGGTGGTTTATAGCTAGCCCAACCGGTATTCTAAAAAAACCCTAAATTAGTTAGCGTAATAAGGCCGCCTACCTGTATATGCGATAGAGTTTAATTAGGTTAGTAAAATTTAGTAAAATTTAATTTAAGCGTTAGATTTTATCTAAGAATAACATCTTATATTAAGTTCTTACTGTAGTAATACTGTAGCAGTGGTTTGTAGCTAGCCTAACTAGTATTCTAAAAAAACCCTAAACCGGTTAGCGTACTAAGGTCGCCTACCTATAGATATAATAGAGTTTAATTAGGTTAGCAGAATTTAGCAGAATTTAATTAAAGCGTTAGATTTTATTTAAGAATGATATTTTATATTAAGTGTTTTACTAAGACATTTTTACTGTAACTGGGCTTATCGCGTTATATAGTTTGCTGCTCTCTAGGGTATAGTATATAGTAGATAGGCGCAGGAGGCCTATTATATAGCCGCTGCTTAGTAACATATAGTAATAATCTAGGACTTACTTCTGTAATAAAAAAAATACCTAGTGTAGTGCCTTATAAAGGTGTTAGAGGTTTATTAAACTTAATTCTAAAAAAACCCTAATTTAGATAGGTCGTAATTATGACCGGCCTTATTAAATTAGGAAGGACACACCAGAATATATATCTTTAATTAACTATATCTTCCACCATAACGCCTATATTATAATTTAGATAAGCGTAGTAGTAGTTTTAAGTTATTCTAGATCTTTAAATACCTAAAACTCCTAAATTTATTTCTAACCTTTACCTACTATTTAACCTTTAAATCCCCTACCCTCCTTTACCCTTATTACTATCCCTATTACCCCCCTATTCTATACCTTTAATTCTTATCCCTATTACTACCTAATTTACTACTTTTTCCCTCTTTTTTTCTTCTTACTCTCCTTGTCCTGGTTACTACTACCGTTTTAATTACCCGTCCTAATTACCCCGTCCTAATTACCCCGTCTTGGTTACCTTGTTTTGGTTACCCTGTCCTAGTTACCCTGTCCCGGTTACCCTGTCCTAATTACCTTGTCTTAGTTACCCTGTCCTAGTTACCCTGTCCCGGTTACCCCGTCCTAGTTAATATTATTTTACTTACTATTACTATTTAAATTACTATTAAATACTACCATCCTATAAATATATACCTATAATGGCCATTTTTCGGAAGCCTTCTGAAAATATCCCCTATTATCCTATAGCCGTTTCCTTATAACTGCTAATATATATAACCAATATATATAATATAATTATTGACCTAACTTATATTATCTTGCTACTTAACTTACTTACTAACTCCCTATTATATACTTCTCCCTCTCCTTTCCCTAACTAATACCTATATATATATTCTCTTTTCTTTATAACTTCTCCTTTTCTAACCTACTTTTTATAATTAATAGTAATCCTAATAAACTTATAAAACTTCTACATCTATAGAAAATATAATTATTAAATATTAAAAATATTAAGAAACTTTATCTTAACCGAATATACCTAAGCCTAAATTTAAAACATATTATAATATAATATATATAACTAATATATATAATATTATAAACGCCCTAGCAAAACGTAATCCGATACTATAACTTACTAATACAATCTAACCCTACCAAAAATTCTCTTTTTTTCGCCCCTATACTATAAAAACTAACTCTACTTCTACTCTACTTACTTAATACTTAGTAAGAATGCCTCCTTATACTTCCTATATTAGAAAACCTTAATATTTAACCTGTTGTAAGTGTTGGAATACTAGAAGAGATGCCGTAAACCTTTATAACCTTGTAAAATTAATACCTGCTAATATATGGAAACAATCTCTTGCAGTTTAAGAAGAGCCCCTTGCTGCTAGCCTTCTACCTTTTGAAATCCATTATCTAGTTTCTGTGAAGGAGAAGAACGGAAGACCTTTAGTTTTATTAGCTAATGACCTTACAGACATCTTTAAGACTTGCACACTTAATAAGGAGAATTGTAAGAAATAGTAATATTATGTCGCTGTAGAGGAAGCCTTTAAAGCTTGCAGAAGAATAATAAAGACCTGACTTTAAGCACGAAACTTTTTATACTGTAATTAGTACTAGAGTTAGAGTTAATTTAATGCTAGAATTGATCATTTCTTAATGCCGTTGTATTTTTTGCCTAAAGTATTAATGTCCGATTACTTTTTGCTGCCGCCTTTTCCCCTACTAATGTCCTATAAGACTTAGACTATACGCGAACACTAGAATTAAAATTATCTATATAGCTATGGAGCCTTAATCCTATTAATTCTATTACCTAGCTCTTATTAATATATTGCCTAGCTCTTATTAATAATCCTAGGACGAAATCTACTAGGGGAAGAGGTACTATAAGGGGGGATTTTTCGGAAGCCTTTCTAGAAATCCTCTACTTATAACCTTCTCTTCTGTAATAACCCCTTTATTATACTATAGAATCTACTATCCTATAATTCTATCTTATATAGAGTATGCTACCTACCCTATTTCTACCTCTTATTAAAATCTACCACTAGTTGCCTTTAATCTTCGTTAATGCTTCCTGAATACCCTTATTAATACTAATAGCTTCCTCCGAGTCTTTATTAGCTAGTAATATCTGCACTCCTTTACTAATTGCTAATAATAGATCTAATTGCTGACCTCCTATACCTTTATAGTGTTGGTTCTTCTCACTTGTCTATTATAATTTAGTACTTATAAAACTGATTTACTGGAACTTAATACAAACCCCAATATATACTTCTTGTCCTGTATCCCGTAGGACGTTAAACGGAGTTTTGTACATCCCCATTGAGACCCTATATTACTTAGTACACTACTATTATATTATAACCCTATACTAATAACAGAATTACCCGCTTCTACAGCTTCTTAACTTTGCTAACCCATGCTTTATCTTTGGCGAGTTCCTCTAGCATCCGGCTTTTAGCTTTAAGAAGTACTCCATTAACTATAAATTGACTTATAATACTCTTTGTTATTGGTACTAGCGATTCGGGCATCTATATATATTAGTATATATTGGAACTATATAATATAGCTATCTTATACCTAAAAGCATTCATTTTTGTCTTAAAGGTATAAGCAACATAGTTAAGCGCTATTGGTAAGATTAAGGTCGAAGTATTTATAGCTTTCTACGCTGATAAATGTGCACTAGTTAGGAACACGATCGACCTAGAACGCTTTAAATGCTGTTATTAAGCATGCCATGCATATATTAGCGTTTGGCTTTGCCTTTAAGATTGCATTATTACGTCGTTGTTTAAGGATGTTAAGGAATATTAGGTCGGGCCTTTAAGCGAGTAAGGCCGAGAGCAGTATCTGTGGTATCCCGAAATTAAAATTAATAAAGGATGCTTAGAATAGAGTTAAATTTAATATTTAGGTTCTATTCTATAATAAGCTTTTAGAAGTTTAGGATTTTAATTAGATTTTTTTTTTATATACTTTAGATTATATAAGCGATCCATTATATAATTTAAATCCAATTATTATCCTTTAAAACTACCTTACTGCTAATAATACTATATCGCTATATTTTATATTACACTTCTCTAAACTATATACCCTTTTTTAAAATCCCTAAATAAAAATATATATATTATAGAACTTATCTATAATACCTCTTTTTCTACTACTTTATACCTATTAATCTATTTTCTACTATTTTCTAAACTATATTATACTAACCTACTATTANAACTTACCTATTANATATTTTAAATATAACNACCNTTTTTAGAATACTTTNGTNNAATATATACTATATTTTATTTCCTAGTATACTACCTATAGACATTTTTAGGAAGCCTTTCTAAAAACTCCCTTTAATCTATATTATATAATATATTAATCCATTATAATATACTACNATTTATTTCCACTTTATAGAGACATCTTTATTATAATATNATATATNNAATTACTCTATAAACCCNATTACCAATTTTAAATTNATATTNGATATCTCTAATACCCAACTTAAGAAGTCCTCTATATGCAATTTAAAACCATTAACCCTATATCTAAAGAAGTAAACTTAAAGTTACTCTAACTTAAACCTATCTACTACAGCCTCTAACTCTACACTAGCCGCTTTACACTGTTTAGACTTATACTTAGAAAGTAATATCCTAACCCCTTCCGCAAGTATAACTATTAGCGCCGCTTCATCAACTGTTGTAGTATTAGGGTAACCATCGCTAAACTCCTTATAGATATCCTAATAAATATTAGTTTACTAAGCCAGTATAGCTTAGGATTAATAACTGACCATAGTAGTATTTATATAAGGTTTAGTCTTAGCTTTATTATCAATAAAGGACGTAGTGCTAGAGTGTAATATAATTCGAGAACCGGGTCTATATTTTTCAATAGACATACTATATTAGTTATTATAATATTAGGGTTATAATATATAGTGGACTTACGTTCGCATTAGAGCTAGTGCTAGTTCTTTAGTCTTATAGCGCCACTTGTTATTAGCCTATAGTCTAGGGTGTATATTAGCTCTAGCTAAGGGTGGCTTTCTATTAATAAGTAATCTGCCTATTACGGCCTTTATAGTATTAGCATGCTTCTTAGGGACCTATTTATTATAAGTTAGAGTAGTAAAGTATATATTAGTATAAACTTACTTAATAGCAGTTGTTGTCTAGAATAAAGTAATTAATGTATTGTCGATAGGGATAGTTAGGGTTAGTAAAGAAACGGACTTAATCCTTATATATAAAGTTGCACTATATAGGATTAAGGCTATATACAACCTTTTCTAGTGCACAAATTGTGCAGCCTAGACATAGATTGGGATTAGGCTTAGTACAATTAACAGTATAGACGCGTGTATGTGCAAGTATTAGATTACAATTCTATAGGTAGTTCATTTTTACAAGATTTTTAATAGCTGGTAGATAAAAATTTAGAAGGTAGAATTTAGAAAATAGAAATTAAATTAAGTTGTTAAGGGAATAGAAGTTTAGCTTTAAATCTAGAAAAACAAATATTAATATAGTATGATTATATAAGCTCTAACTAACTATTTTTTATAATTTTTATAATTTAAANTTTATATNTATTCTTNTAAGTCNATTTTACTTTAGGAAAGAATAAATTATTTTTACTAATAAAGGATCTAACTAAGTAAGGTATATAGTTAATTATTAGTTTATAAAATAATAGTATCCCTTAACCCGTTAATTCTGGCGCAACGATATTAATAAGTATTAGCTAATAGGAGGCCCTTATTTGAACCTTTATAATAAGAACTACAGTAACTGTAAGGTAATTTAAAAGGGAATAAATATAGGTAGAACCTATGGCTCTAGCGGTGGCTTCTTTGGGGTTTTAGTGTAAAGATCCTTCTATTTTATATAGTCGATATTATTAAATATTCTAGGCATTTTCTAGCATTAATTTAGGTGTAAATTACTAGTTAATTTATGCTATAAGTATAGCTTAGTATAGTATTCCTACTAAGCTAGCCTTAGCGTTGCGCCTTAATAGGTTAAGGGATAGGTAAGAAAGGTATAGCCTATAACTAAGGTACTAAGAACACTTTTATAAAGCCTTTAGATAAATATCTAAGTAGTAGCTATAGTAAAATAAAAAAAAGACGAACTATATATAATATAGGTATAATACTTAATTTTATAGATAGCTAGGTATAAGTAGTAAAGGATAAATTAAGGAAGGAAGAGGTAGTTAGAGTAGTAATTAGGTTTAATAATATAAGATAATATTTAAGGAGAGATCCTTTAATAGATATTAAATTTAAAATATATAATAGGTAAGTTTTAATAGTAGGGAAGTAAAATATAATTAAAATAGAAAATAGATAAAAAGTAATAAAAATAGGTATTATAGGTAAGTTCTATAATATAGATATTTTTAGAAAGGCTTTTTAAAAAGTATATATAGTAAAGAGAACTTTAGAAAGGTTAATAGTATTATATAGCTAATAAAATTCTAGTAAAAACCTAAATATAGAGTAACTATAACATATTAATATACTTAGTGTTAATAATAGCACGTAGGCTATTAGTATTAACGTTTTTTATTATAACAATATAGTAACCTTTAGGAATAATAGCTATGCGGTCTATAATTAGCTAACCTAAAGTAGTATTATATAGGCTAATATATAATAGGTTTCTAAAGACCTTACTAGGCGTATAAAGTTAAAGAAAGCTACTTTACTATATATCGTTATTAAGGGTATCTAGGCTTTACTTATATAGCGCTAATCTAGTAAGGCCTATACTACCTATAAGAAGCTTAAGGACGTAATTATTAATACTTAAATAAATAAATATATATAGCCCTAAATAAGTCCTTTTAAGATAAGAACAGTGGCTAGGATATAAAAGATAGTAACTATTATAGTATTAGTAGAACTTAGTAGAACTTAACTAGCAGAACTTAGTAAAACTTAGTAAAACTTTATAGTTATATAACTAGAAAACCATATAAAAGAACCCTACTTTAACTAGCGCTACTCTTTTTCTCCTTTCCTTTCTTTAGCTTTAAATTCTTATTTATAAACTACTAATTATATAGGCTTATGCGTCTTTCTTACTATACTTATACCTTAATTAACTAAGTTACTAATATTATTTAAAGCTTAACTACCCTTTCTTCTTAAAAAGGAACTTAAATATATCTATAGACTATAAACTAAAATAAAATATAGAATTAAACCTAAAGAATATTACTAGAACTAGAAGAATAAAAAAAATTAATAAGACCTATAGAATACGCACAGACTAAAACCCCTATAGAATTCTACTAGAGGTTACCCTAATAACTATACTATAATGCTAAGAAATATAATAGCTGGTAAAGCAGCTATAGGACCCTTAAATACCTCTAATAGTAAAATAATAACTAACTTAAACTTCTAAGTAGAGCTTATAGCAGCTAATGCTAAAATTAAATAACTTTAAGAGCTACTTAAAGCTAGAAAACCCCCTACACTTAGTAAGGAATTATTAAATACCTAGAGACTTACTATAGTCCTTAAGGCTCTAGCCTAATATATAGTATTAGTATTATTATAGTCCGTAAAGGTTGCGGACCCCTTATTACTTATAAATAGAACTAACCCTATATTTAATAATTAGAAGCTTTAATTATAAGATAAGCTTAAAGTTAATACGGACTACTTCCCTACTACTTAAGCTAAAATAGCCTATATCTTTAGCCGTATCGGCGGGGATATATAAATATACTTATATCTATAGTACGTATAGGACTTAATAGAGCCCTTCCTCTCTAAAGAAAAGATAATTATTTACCTATCTTCTATTTATAAGGACCCTTTTAAAGTATAAAACACCTAACTTAATTATAAAAGCCTAAATATAAAAATAATAAAGACCTTTTTAGCCTTTTAGACCCGCTTTTTATACCTAGCTAGCTAGGCTTAAATTCCCTAAGAAGATTTAATACTAGACCTATTTAATAAGCTTACCCTAAACCTATAGTAAGCTATATTACTAGTTTTTACTATTATATAGACGCTAAAGGAACTTATAAATTAGTACTTAGCTATTAACTAAGGCCTTTACTAAATTAAGGTATATACTAAACAGTATAAAGCCAGAAACCCTTTAAATTAGACTATAAGTAATATAAGAATAGCCTATAATACCTTAGTATAATTAGTAACCCTTATAGCACTACCTATATAGCCTACTACCAATTTAATAGCTAGCCGTATAGCTAGCCCTACTATAGGTTTAGTAAATGCTTAGCCTATATATAGTAACCCCTATATATAGGCCCTTAGTAATTAAAGAGCTTACTTTTCTTATAGACAAAAAGGTTACTATATAAAGAATTATTTAATAAATATAAAAGCGGATAAGGTTCTATTAATCTAAAAGAATAGCGTAAAGTTAGAAAAAAAGGAACCTTAGAGAAAAACTCCTTTTTAGGGTTAAAAGGGATTAATATATTAGATGTTAATCTAAGTTAACTAGTTAGTAAAAAAAGCTACACTATCCCTTATACTTTATTCTATAATAAATATTAAGTTTTAACCTCTACTTTAGCTAACTTTAGAGTAAATACTTTTACCTTAATAGATATTTAGTATGCCGTAAAGCTAGCTAACTTTTTAAATATACTTATTAAAGAACTGCCTAAACCAATTCCTATTTATAGGTATAATAGGCGGATAGGACTACCTATTATAATTATTTTATAGATTTACCTCCGTGTTAATAAATAAAGGTAGTATAATACCCCCTTCCTTATTATAGACCTAGGTAGCTATAATATAATCTTAAGGTAAAAATAGCTAGCCTATTTAGGCTTATAGCTTAATATATAGAGTAAACAGCTTACTTAGCCTAAAACCTTACCCTTAACCCCTTCCTTTATAAAAGAAATTAGTATTATAATAGAAAACCTTATATAGCCCTAGATTAATACTATTTACTAGGCTAATACTATATATAGAAACTAGGCCTTTAAGAAATATATATAGCTTAATTCGCAATAGATCTATATACTATATCGCCCCTAGACTACCTATATTACGCCACCCGTATTAAAGACCTAGAAAGTTAGTAGTAACCTAAAAAAGCCCCTTATAGAGAGCTTAGGCCTTATATAGCTATAAAGAATAATAAGGGATATTAAACGTTATACTAAACTAATAGATTAAAGGGATAATCTATAGAAGATAGAATAGGAGCTAAGAAAGATTATAAACCCTAAACTGTAAAATATAGTTTAGAAAATAGCTATAAGGAAACTAGCGGACCTCCTACTAGTTAATATCTACTATATTAGTGCTATAGAATTCTATTAGAACTTAGTTTAGCCTAATACTATTACCTTTATAATAAGCTTATATAAAATTAATTAAATAATTAAAGAAAAGGGAAATAAGCTTAATAGATAAGAAAGTAAGCTTATAGATAAGGAATTAGTAGAATAAAAGCTACCCTATTAATATTAGAAATTTAAGAATATATTCTTTAAAGCAGCGTCTAATATACTTCTACCTTACTAACTATATAACTATAAGATTAAGATTAAGCAGAGTAAAAAAAACACCCTTAGCTTTAGCCCCCTTTATAAATAGTTTATTACTAAATTATAGGCTATAAAATAGTATTTTATTAATAACCTAAATAAGGGCTTTATTAAGCCTAGCTAAGCCCCTTTTACCTTATCTATTTTCTTTATTAAAAAGCTAAATAAAGGACTCTACTTCTATATTAATTACTATAAGCTAAATAATATAACCTATAAGGATCGCTATCCGCTACCTTTACTTAATAAGACTTTAGCCTAAATAAGTAGAGCTAAGGTCTTTATAAAGCTTAATATTTACTAGGCCTTTTATTAAATTAAAATAAACCCTAGGTCTAAAGATTTTATTATATTTTAACGTAATCTATAAGTAAGCGGGCTACCTAAGCATATAGGCTACCTTACTAAAAATACAACGCGTTACCTAACTACGACTTTAATAGCCACACTACAATAACAAGAAGCCCTCTATTAAGAGGGTAGAATTAATTTAGCTATTAATACGTATAAGTAAGGCCAAATTATAAGCTTCTAAGCCGCTACTAGTATATATAACGTACCTAGAAGCACAGCCTAGCGACGCGTAAAAGGCATTAAACTAAAACGCGATTCTATTGCACCAAATCGCCGTCTTACGCCAGTATAAGAAGAAAGCCTTAAGCAGTGGATTCTGTTATTAGATTGACGTGGTATACCACCACGAATTAAGACCGTACGGTAGATAGCTAGTATTTTAGCTACCTAGCGCGCTAGATCTACTACTATATAACCTATTAGTAAGAATTAGGTATTAACCTTTCTTAAGCGCTATAACGACCTATAATCTAAATATAACCGTAAGTATAACTACTAGCGTGCTAAATGCGAGGATCCTAAACTTATTTAGGCTTAGTTTAAACGCGTATAAGACATAAAGGTAAAATATAGTATTTTAAATAAGGATACTTAGAATTTTAATAAGACTAGCTTCTAAATAGGCGTTATTATAACTACGAAAGTTATTACTAGAACCGATTAAGCTAGCCGGCCTAGAATAATATAGCTAGGCAATTAAGAATGGGTTATAATTATTAAATATATTAATGCGATGGGGGGTACAATTCTACCGCTAGTTATTTTTAAAGTAGTAATACACTAAGCTGCTTAGTACGAGGACGATATTATTCTATATAATTGGTTAATTGGCGTTAGTAAGAATAGCTAGATAATAAATAAGATTGGCCTAATCTGGCTAAATCTATTCTATAAGTATACAAAGGATCGCACTATTAGCATATATTGGCTGCTTATATTAGACGGCTATAGTAGCCATATTAACCCTAAATTTAACTAGTTCTGCCTAAATTATAAGATAATTATTGTCTATATGCCGGCGTATTCGTTATATCTACTATAGCCACTTAATATAGGCTGTTTTTTGGCGCTGAAGTAGGCCTATAGATGTAGCGTTAAACAGCTTATAGGCTATAGTGTTAACTATATTAATAAACGCGAATTCCTACTACTGTATAGGTAGGCTAGGCAAATAGCGCTGCATTAAAATAATATACTAGCAGGATTTATAGCTACTGGCCTTATTCTATATAGCCCTAATTATATACTATTATAGCTATACGCTAAATATCAGACGCTATTACCCTAACGCCGTCCGCCGTTAAATATATCTTAGGTAGCTAAAACACCTTATAATATTGCTAAGCTATAGGATTAGACAGCCTTACTAAAGCGCTATTTTTAGCGGCGTATATATAGCCCACTAAGTCTAATAGAATAAGCTCTTAGCTAGCTTGTTAAGGGGTATAAAATGGCAATATTAAGTGCTGTACTACTTATAAGCGAAAATAAGAAGCTATATATAGAAAACCAGCGCTAGAAACGAAAGAGGGTAAAGAAGCGTATATATATAGCTAAAGGGGGCGTTTTATTAGGAGTAGAAGGGGCCTCTTATATATAAGCTACTTAAATAGGGGTAATAGAGGCAGCGACCAAGCGACCGCAGCGAGTACTACGTAAGTGCGGTATATATAAATTAACGGAATATAATATACGTACATGCCCTAGACAGTAGGTAACTAGCTAGTAGATAGCTATACTAATATAATTATTTGTAGTTAAGTAATTTGCATTATTTACCCTAGTAGTAGAATAAGTGGCCTATATACTTAGGTGGCCCGCTTGCTTATAGATTACGTTAAACCTATTACGGAATATATAAATATAAAGTATTTCCTTTTAAACTAACTAACGGACTAGCTATATACTAGCGGTATATAAATAATATACTCTTTAACTACCTTAACAATTTCTATACGGCCTATTTAGATAATATTATAATCTACTTTAAGAATAAGCTAAAATATAAGAAGTACATCTATAAAGTCCTATAATGGCTCCGTAAGGCTAGCCTCTAGGTTAATATTAAAAAGTTAGAGTTTAGTATTAAGTATATAAAGTACTTAGGTTTTATTATTAGTATAAACGGAATTAAAACTAATCTAAAGAAAACGGCTGTAATTAATTAGTAGGCACCCCTATAGACTATAAAGGGGGTATAATCCTTTTTAGGGTTTTATAACTTCTACTAATACTTTATTAAGGACTATAGTAAGATTACCTAGCCTCTTAACCATCTTACTAGAAAAAACTAGCTTTTTTACTTTAACGCTATATATAGGCAGGCCTTTAATAAGCTTAAGAAACGGCTAGTATTAGCTCCCCTATTTACCTATTTTAACCTAAAATAGCCCTTAATACTAGAAACTAATACCTTAAACGGCGTAATAGCTAGTATTTTTTCCTAGAAGTAACTAAATAGAGAGTAGCACCCTATTATATACTATTTAAAAACTATAATAGATATTAAGCTAAATTACCATATTTATAATAAAGAAATGCTAGCTATTATCTCTAGCTTTTAGCACTAGCGTATATAGCTAAAGGGGACCCCTAAGCTAATTAAGGTAGTTTTAAATTATAAGGCCCTAGAATACTTTATAATAACTAAGGCCCTTATAGCCTAGTAAATATACTAGGTAAATACCCTATTTTAATTTAACTTCTTAATTATATATAGATTAGGCGCTATAAATTATATAAACGCTCTTATAAAGTATAAGTAAAACCTAAATAACTAGATAGCTATAAAGATCTTACTATAAACCTAAATACTACTATAACTAAAATACCTTAACCCCTAAATATAGGCAAAATTAAGTATAGACTCCTTAGGCGTTAAGATATATCCTATTAACTCCTTTAAACTTAACCTTATTAATAAACTACTATAGGCTAATTAAATAACCCCCTCTCTATAGGAATACTATAAAAAGGTAAAAAACATTACTAGCCTATAGTCCCTTAAAAACAGACTACTTAAGTACTAGAAATAGCTAGTAGTAGCTAAGGAATAAAACTTATAAACCTAGCTTATTACTAAAGCTTATACCTAGGTCTCTATAGCCTACCCTAAAAAAAATAAGACCTATAAAATTATTAGTAACCGCTACTACTAGCCTAAAATAGTTATAAATATTAACCGTTATATATAGAACTATAATAGCTGCTATAGATTTATAATTTTATAAGATAAGACCCTAAAACTATTAAAACCTCTTTTAATACCTAACCGCCCTTAGTAGTATATCTTTATAAACTTTTATAAGCTACTAATAGACTATAATAAATATAATATAGTTATAATTTTAGTTAACCGCTTTAGTAAGCGCCTATTTTTAATTCCCTATTATAAGAATATTAATGCTAAGAAGGTGGCCTAACTATATATCTATTACGTCTACTATATTTACGGACTACTAAATACTATTATATCTAATTACGGCCTATAATTTATATTAGCCTTTTAAAACAAGTTTACTTAGATTCTAAGTATTAGGCTAAAGCTCTTTATAGTATACTACCCCTAAATAGATAGCTAGACAGAGATTATAAATTAATATTTAGATTAGAGACTTTGGCCTTTTATTAACTACTTTTAGGATAATTAGGGTAAACTACTACCCCTAATAGACTACGCCTAGGCGACCTTACCCTATAATTTTATAGGATTTACACCTATCTAACTAGAAATAGGGTATTTACCCTAAATAAGCTTTAACTAGGATAGACTAGAAGGACTATAGACTATACGCAAGAAACTGTCTTATAAGGAAGCCTAATAGTACGCTAAGCGCTTAGAGGAAGCCTAGACGGTAGCCTGTATAAATCTAGAAAAGGCTTAGAAATTAATAGAATAGTAGGTAAATAAGTATAGGTGCAAACCTGACTTTACCGTAGGTAATATAGTCTGGGTTGTGATAAAAAACTAAAAGATGGAACGGCCTAGCCGTAAGCTAAACTATTAGATAATAGGACCGTATAAGGTCCTTAAGAAGATAGGTAACTTATATAAAGTAAAGCTCCCAGATTTAATTAAGGTTTACCCCATTTTCTTACTAGATAAACTATAAAAAGCTATAAATAACCTATTGCCTGGACAAAAGAACGAACCTCCCCTATTAATTTAAGTTAATAGCGACAATAAATAGAAAATTAAAGAAGTACTAGCCTATAAACTAGTAAGGAAAACGCTAAAGTACTGCGTTAGTTGGAAAGGCTATAACCTAGATCCTACCTAGTACCCTATATAGAACTTTATTAGCAGTCCCTATAAGCTTTAAAAATTCTATAACCGCTACCCTAATAAACTAGGACCCCTAAAGTACCTAAATGAGTAGATAGAGTACTAGTATAGTGAAGACGATAAGCTACCGGAAGAACATAAAGATAAGAACGCCCTATAAGTATAATACAGACTATAAAGCCTAAGGGTAGGCTTTTGCGGAGGGGGGGGTAATATTATAGCACTGGCAGAACTTGGCAGAACTTAACTGGCAGAACTTAGTAGAACTTAGTAAAACTTCGCGGTTATATAACTAGAGGACCGTATAAAAGAACCCTACTTTAACCAGCGCTGCTCTTCTTCTCCTTTTCTTTCTTTAGCTTTAGATCCTCGTTTATAGACTACTAATTATATAGGCTTACGCGTCCCTCTTGCCGTGCTTATGCCTTAATTAACTAAGTCGCTAATAGTAATAGTCGAGTGTAATAGTAATAAATAGTCGTGGTCCTAGATACTATAATATTTATAAGCTTTACTCTAGGTAATAGGCCAGATTAGTATAGTATATACTTATACATCTCTCTATACCTAGTAGTACGGCTAAATGGTTAATATTTACTTAGATAGCATTGCCGCGATAACGCTAGGGAGCTTTTTAGAAAGCCTTCTAAAATATGCCTATAAGCGTTAGTTATAAAGTAACGGATATATACTATAGATACCGATATAGTATAGAAGTACGTAAGTATAATAGCTAGTTAACGTAAGCTGCTAATAACGGATAAATATTTCTTATAGTATATTAAGTGCATAAGATAAAATAGGTATCACTTATATAGTTATTAATTAAGGTAGAAGTCTTTATATTGCTAACTACCTCTTTTATATAGGGGGGCTGGTGGTGGTAATAATTAAAGTCTAAGTAGGGATATATACTAGTAAATAAGTGCTAGAGCATAGATTAGTTAGTGCTTTGTTAGGAGCCTTTTATAAAAAGATCTTAGCTAACGCCACTAAAAGTAAATAGGTCTGTTAGTTAACTGAGTAATTTTAAGGTCCTAGAGGTATTAACACTAAATACCAAAGTAAAAAAGTAGAAAAGCAAGAAAGCAAAATAGGGAAGTAAAAAAAGAAATATTTAGATGGTATACCGTTAAAAGGGAATATAAAAGGATGGCCGTTAGAATAATGCCTAAGAGATCCAACTAAAGTAAGGAAGAAATGCGGGAAGCCTTTCTAAAAAGCTAACTAGAGGCTGTTACGGTTATCTATAAGGAGGCAATAAGACTAAAAATCCGGCGCGCTAATACTAGCGGTTAGTGTAAGAGCGAAGCTAAAAGTGGGCTAACGGGAAATCAGCGTCTAAGTGGGAAGATAGTAATACTAACCCTATTAAAGAAAGATGCTTAATAAAAACCTAATCTAGGCAGGGATTCCAGTGGTAGAGAATATAGGAAATTGTAAAGACTTATAAAAATACCAATATGGACTTATCTAGGAAGCCTTTTAATAAAAGTCTAACTAGTAATTGCGGTATTAGGCAAGTAGGACTATATATATTTATTATTAGGGGCGGTTATTCTATTAACGTTTAGGTTGACCTTAGCGCGCTTCTATAGGTTTTTACTAGAGAATACCGTAGTAATAGCAGAAGTAGTAGGCCTGGTATTTTACTGCTTGGCCTATAATGTTTTCAGTTTACTAGCTTTAGTCTTAATAATAGGCGCCTTCTTAGCTCGTACCTTAGGGCCAGTAGCCTTAATAGGTTTTTTGCCTGCTGCGTATAAGCGCGTCTTCTATATAGCTATTACGGGCGCCGCACCGGTATTAGAACCTATATCTTTATTATCTTTAACCTTACTAGGCGTAGCCTTACGCTTGCGTCTTAATGCTCTTAGCTTACGCTTAGGACATTTATCCTTATTATCTTTTATTTCTAATTAAACTTCTAGATTAAATTCTATAGTTAAATAGAGGTTTTCCTAAAAGGCTTTACTAAAACCTCTATATTAGATAGCCTGGCGGCTATATTAAGTTATAAAGAACTAGATTAGAACTTCCTTAGGTTTAAGTAGGGGTTTATCTAGCAGCTCTTATAGGATATTAGGATTTAATAAATGCTATAGTTTCCCTTTATCATCTAGGTAGAAACCTTTTAGGGATATTAAATTAAGGATATTCTTTAGCCTAGGCGTTATATAATCGTATATATAGGTTTTAGAAACTTAATCTTTATTAATTATAGCCATTAGACCAGAAAGGGCGCGAAGGATTTAGGTATTTACTACCTTTTTATTAAACGTTTGCTATATGTAGTATTTAATAACTATAACCTTATAGGGCTGTCCTAATTAATATATGCGCCCGATTGCTTACTCTTATATATTTATACTAGGCGCCAGGTTAAACAGGTGGATATTATAGCAGCTTTACTATAAGTTTAGACCGGTACCGTTTACTATATAGCTAGCGATTAGGACCTAGCAGATATCTAGTAAGTTGAAATTTTTAATAAGATCGGATTTCTAGCCCTAAGTGAGGTTAGAGGCTAGCACACGGGTATCAATACTAAAAGATATAAATATCTCGCGGATAATCAGCTGCTTTAGCGGGTATAGCAACTAGATAATTGCCTTTTCCTTACATTTAACAACCTGGTCGGCTATATTAGCGATTAGGGCGCTTAACCGGGATAAGTATTATAGAATAGCCCTAATAAGCGGTAGAATATTAAACGCTAGTAGGACGTTATACGGCTATATAGCCGCGGGAAGCTCTAGGGACTTTACTATTTATTTAAGAATAGTATAGATTATATAAGGGTTCTTTAACCAGCCCTTCTTACTCTTCTTAGGTGGATTTATAGCTAAGTAAGAGAGCGCTAGTATAGGCTAAGTAGATATTAGCACGAGTGCGCGGTAGCTGTTAGCGTTTATAATAACGCAACTGTCCCCCGTATAAGTAGTGTCCGTCGCTATAAGCTTTTTAAGGAAGGCTTTCGCGAATATATTATAGACAGCTTAAGCTATTAGCGGATTGTTAAGGTTAAGAATAATGCTCTTATAGCGAGGGAGCGCCTAGCTAATTACATTTTGGGTAGAACTAATGGGATAGGATAATGTGTACCGCCAATATATAAGATATTGCGACTAAATCTACTTAAGCCTACGGCCCTACTTAATGCTATCCTCTAGGCTAAGGATGAACGCAGCGAATAACACTAAGGTTAGTTGTAGTATAGCCGCTAGGTAATCGTCCGCCACCTTAAAAGGGTTGTTATTCTTCTTAAAGATAGCGCCATTGGGAGTTCTAATTAGGAAGTTAAGCTTTAGTTAAGGCTTGATTAGCGCCGCCAGGCCAAAGTTGTCCCTAATACCCGTAAATAGTGGGGTGGCGCTATAGAGCACGGTAAAAGGACAATCTATAAACTTAATAGCAATATACGCTAGGGAATTGTTATTCCTTATATAATAAGCTTTATTAAGTAAAATGCTATACTATTAACCTAAGAGATCCCTAGGCCATTTCCTATCTGGTGTCTTAAACTAGTTAACGGGCTAATATACTAACCCCCTCGCCTTAAACGTCGCCCTATAGGTTTTCTCACACCACTTCTTAAGTGCGCTTAGGCCGTAACGCGATGTAATGGTGCTGTACGTACTAATAACAACAACGCGTGCGTTAGCGCGATTGCTGTTAAATAGTTTATACTTTTGCGTAAGGATTTCGTTTCAACGCTGGATATCGGCAGCGGCGGATTTTTAGGTTGACGATTTGTTATAGTATACCTAGATATTAAAGATAGGTGAAAATCGCTGCAGCTCTTTAATTTACTATTTAATAAGTATAAGCGGGACAACTACTAGGAATGGCTTTGCTGGACTAATTACTTTAAGCGTAGCAGTATTACGTTTTTTAGTGGTGTAGCGGAACGCCTTTTCCTACTTATTAATTGTTTAAGAGCTAGTTAGTAAATAAGAACAATTTTAAAAAGCTTTTTGGAAAGTCTCTTTTAGCATAGGTGGTGGTAGCGACTTATATATAATATATAGCCGGCGAGCTAAAAAGTCTTACCTAGACTAATAATGTCCGCTAGTATTATTCCCTATATCTTCCCGTACTCACGTGCGTTTATAATAGCATTTATCCTAATAAGCTACCACTAGTAGAGCGGCGTTAATAATGACTAGCGAAGGAGACGGGGTTTACGTCGATCTTTAATCTAAAGGTTTTGCATAGACTCTTTAATATTGTCCCATTAGTATTTAGTGTTATTTATCAGCTTACTTAGCTCGGCTAAGTTTTTAAGATCCTTTACCATAGGCTAGCCTATATAAACTATATCGTCGGCCCTATTAAGGTCTTTATTGTCGTTATCTTCCTTAGTGGCGTCGTCCTCTATAACCTATGCCCAGCCGTTTACTATGCCTAACCCATCCATCCTCACAGCTGTGGCGTTGTTAAATCCTAACTGCATCTACTTAGTAACGGCTATTGCTTTATAATACGTCTTTATAAGCTGGCGTATATAGGCATATTACTAGTATTAGTATTTATAGTTTGCTACTTAGCGAAACTCAGGGGGCAGCTTAAGCTTCATTAACCCGCGGACGTAGTTATTATCATTATCGCCTATATTAAATGTTGCTGGACTAACGGCTATATCCTTAATTATTAATTATAGGTCTACCATGTCTAGTTCTTCTTTATTATAGTTATCGTTGCTGTCCGCCGGTAAGGCATTACCAAAGGCACTGCTTAGGTTTTTGTTAGAAGGCTTCCTAGAAGTCTTCTTCCTAGTATGCGGTTACCTCTTATCTAGGGTATCGTTTTCTAAACCCTTAAGCTTGCGCTTATTTGCTTTATACTTACGTTTTGCGATCTTAGAAGGAGTATTATATATATTGGCGCGCTTAAGAATTAACTAGATATGCTAGTTGGCCATATTCTTAGTTAGGCCTTTACTAAAGAGAAATCCTCCTTTTCTAAAGTAAAAGGTTTGTCTTATTTTATATAGAAAATTAGCGTAGTAGTTAATAGAGCTCTATTTATCCTATTCTCCTAACTAGGGATTAGAGAACTTCTAGTTACCATAACACTCTCCTGTAGATAGTATATAGACGACCGTTTTTAGGTTAAATATACGGGGCCGAGGTTTCTATATACGTATAAACACCTTACGAGCTAGCTAGAAGACGGCTTTGTTAATAGCCTTAAATATAGATATAAATGGTTTGTTCTCTATAATATGGCTTAGTTCTTAGGCGGAGAGATTGTAGAAGTTAGCCAGTTTAGGTAAGCTTCTGGCGATATTAGCGTCCTTGCCCTCTTTAGTGTCTAGTGCTTCTACTACGGTTTTAATATCCTCTGGGTTAAAATCCTAAAGGGAGTCTGCGCTGTCCGTATCCGAATTAGTAGGGTTAGTAGCCGCCGCGTCACTACCTATAGTGATTACTTTAGCAGCATCTGTTATTAAATTGTTGATGCCGCCGAGTGCCTCATTAAAATCCCGCTATAGGTCTAACGGCGGCGCGAAAAGAGAGCGTGCTGGTAATAGTAATAACGTTACGGTTTTGGGTAGAGGACTATTTGCGGAAGGCTTCCGTAAATATTCCTCTGGCGGTAATATGCTTAACGCCATCAAGGAAGCCACTAGGCTTATATGTTTATTCTTAGTAGTAGGCATGGCCGTATTAGGATCATGGGGTAAGTTAACACTATCTACTGGGTTGTTATCCATCTTAATTAACTAAGTGTAATTTAACTAACTTTACGGCTTAATCTGTCCATGGTTAGTATTACGCGTAGCCTTAATAATAATAAAAAAGGTAAGGGTCTAGTGAGACTTATAAGAGGAAATCTAAAAAGGCTTTTAAAAAAGACTAAAGTGGCTAGAGCAGATGCGGCATAAAGCCGCCTAGACGCGTATTAGGCTAAAAGTATAGTATTAGCAGTATAAACGGTTGCTTAAATAATAGAATCCAAAATCTAAAATCCAAAATCTAAAATGCTGGGTTGGGAATAGCTAAATTGGTTAACTTAAAGAATGCGAATTTAAGTTAAAAGTGGTTAAAGATTTAGAAGTTTAGGTTTATAGACCTTTTAAGATTCTAATTTAGACTAGCGAGCTTATATAATCGCTAAGCCTTTAGCTTTTTTATTTATTTAAGTTATAAATTTCTATAAATATACCGTGTAAATTAGGCGTAGGATTGCGATGTTTATATATAAATATTGCGCTATACGCTTATAAAGTAGTTTAGCGAAAATCCCGGGGTTATACGCTAGCCTATTTACGTAATACGTAACGCTTAGGCCTACGCGCCTTATAGACTTTTAAAAACTTCACTTTATATACGCCTTTATCGGATAACATTATATACCAGGACTATTTCTTAAAAGGCTTTCTAAATATTGCCTTATATATTACCACCTAGTAAGTACTTAGTTAAGGTTTATAAAAGCATCTATATTTTCTATAAGTTGCGCTATAGTAAGGAATAGTAGAACGGATTCCTCTTAAGTATTACTACCGCCTAGATCTCCTATTGGTTGCTGCTTAGCTAGGCCGTAGTAGCGTATATAGCCGAAGCTTATAATAGCCGAGCAATTTCCCTACACTCTAACCCCTAAAATCCTTAGACCGTATAATGTTAAACGCCCCTAGTACTAAACCCCTTAGTGCTAAACGCTAGCTAAAACGTATAATTCTTAGACTTTAAGTAAACGAATTTACCGGTCGGGACTATTTCGAGTACATTAATGCCATTAAGGCATATCTCGCCTTTATAGGACGTTTAACCGATAATTTAGAATTTTAGAAACACTATACCTATATTAAGCCGTTTTAAGCCCTAGATATAAACCAGATCTCATTCTATATTACTATAGATATAGAAAAAGATACGCCTAACCCCCTAACTATCTAGGAGCTATTATATAAGATATATCGCGTCCATTATAATAAGGAGGGAAAGTTATAAGGCTAGTATTCCCTCTTTTATAAATTAGCTAACTTAGTATATAGCCAAGTAAAACGAATTTAGAACGTTATTAAGGAAAAGAATTACTTAACTCGGATACGTAAGTATAGTAATGTTTTATACCCTTAGGCAAAGCAGCCATATTAAAGGTTAAATTTAAATTTTAGACTAGTTTTAGCCTTATTCTAGAACTTATCTAAACCACTTACATTACTAGGGCAAAGTAATAAATTAATATTGTACTACGGTTGGGCCGCTAGCTAAGGGGACTTTTAGAAAAGCTTCTAAAAAACTGCCTTAATTTGCTATCTACTCTCTATATTACTGTTTACCTTTGCCGTCTATAATACTATTTCAGACCTTTATTAAGGTAGTAATCCCTTAGCTTAGCTAACGCCTTAGTGGCTAGCCTATATTTTTTTAAAATAAGTAGTACTTCCCTACCCCTAATACTATATAGTCTAGTGTCATATAATACTACTAAGGTAGCGCCTTATTGGGTAGTAGTAATATAAACTATTTATATAGTGCGGCCTTAGTCCTTATAAGCACCCTACTAAGGCTATACTATCCTTTTTAATGCCGCCTAGATCTTACTCTAATTTGTTCTCTTTAAAATATATAAGTAACGTTGCTATTATTACTAGGATTATAGTTATCTCTATCCCTATTATTATATTAGATGTTTAGTGGCTCTTATATGCCTTAACTAAGAAGTTTGTGTGCCTGTAAGTGGATTATATATTAACCTTCTTATTATACGCTTAATTAATTAAGCGTTATACTAAATTCTTCACTAAATAATAAGACTTTTAATTAGTTTATTCATTTTCACCTACACTACCTCTAAATACTTGCCCTTTAATAGTGTCTAGGGGAAGTAGACATAGTATGTATATTAAACCCATATCTAATATTATTAAAGATTAACTTTTATCTGACGTCTATTTGCATATTTTGCCTTAGGGTGGAAATTTTATAAGCCAACACGTGTTTTTTAGNNAAAGGGCTGTTTTAGTTATTGCGAANTTCCTTATTTAGTAGTCCTANGGAGTGTTTATAAACGCCTCTATATCTTAAAAATAATTTATAAAATTGTTTAAGAAAGATTCACCTAGTCCCAAAAATCATATATAAGTTCCTCTTTGTTAATTATTTTTAGGCCTTTACAAGTCTGTCCAAATAAAAGGCCCTTCTCTATATAATCCCACTAATAATACCGTAGATGTCCTAGCCCGGCACCCGCGTAATAGGCGCCCGCCCCCCTATACTAAGACTAATTCTTACTAATCTCTAAATCAGTTAAAGGACCCATTTACTTTTTATCTATTAGCCTATTATCCTTTTAGGCCAACTTATTAACGATAGGTAATAACGGATTTTGCGTAGGAGCTTCTAGCTCCCTATCTATATCCAATTTCCTATATTTAGATTTTATATTATTCTTTTTATATTTTCCCTTTCTCTTATCAGCATTATATTCTGACTCCGCCTTATATAGACGTGCCTTTAGTATAAGTCTATTATCCTCTACTTAAAATCTATATTAGGGTTCCATTCTAATTCCGTGTTTAACAATATTATTAGGGATTATCTATATGCCTAGGGCAGTATAAGAATCGCGAATAAGATCCAGATATTACGATACCTTAGGAAGATTGTTAGCAATATACGTAAATGCCAGGAAGAGAAATTCTTAAATATCTTAAGCTGTCTCCAATATTAATTAAAAAAATAGTAGTAGTATTATAGGTCCTAAAGTATAAGAAGGCAATAATTAATATACCTCCTATATTATAATACCTTAGGAAATAGGCTTAAAAGGTAAAATAATATATAATATTTACAAAAAAAAAACTATTTAAAAAGATTTATTACTTAGTCTATAAGTATAAAAGTAAATATACTATATTTTATATTAATTTTCTATTTTAATTTATTAGCTTATTTTATTAAGTTCTAATAACCTTAACTAGAGTTATAAATAACTTTTATAATAGCACTAAATATATAAAATATTAGGTATTTTATATAAACTTTAATCTAAGTTTAAAAGCTTTAACTTAGAGCCTTATATATAAAGTTTAATTAATATATTAATATATATATATAAGGTTTTTTAAAAGAAACCCCTTTAAACCCCTCTTTATAGAGCTTTTACTTTATTTATTATTAAGTAATATAGCCGTTAAAAACGGACTCTGTACCTATACGTGGTAATAGCTATAAACCTAGGTCTTTAAAGTTTAGACCTAAAGCTAATATAGAGACGTTATATAGCGTGCGGATAGGACCTAGTGGTGGTTATAGGCGTTAAGGGCGGTAGTAAAAAATTTTTGGATGGTAAGATCTTAAAAACTACTACTATTAGCCCTCTATAATATGACGACTACCACTATTCTCCTATTTAGGGCACCTATATAATCTAACGTAGATATATAGCATTTAATAAACATCCCTAAACCTTAACTAAAAGTATTAACAACCTTATATTAACGAACGAACGCGCGTATAAATAAATAAATAAATAAGTAAATATACGGCCCCTCCTAACCCCTAGGGCGATCGCCCGCGGAGCATATAGTTACTTACTATCTTACTACTAAATACTACCTAGTAGCCTAGATTACGACCTACGGTTTTCCCTATTATCTTCTTTTAATAGAGTAGTAACCCTTAGGAAGGGCCTAGCTAGGGCCTAGGTACAAAAGATACCTAAATATAATATATCCCGCTCGCTTATTAGTATTACGGTAGTTAGAACGGATAAATCCCCTTTATACCTTTAGTGGCTTTAGGGGGGGAGAGGTAAGGCATATATAGTAACGTAATAGTTATAGGAGATAGTATATAGGGGGTGGTTAAGATATAGGAAACGACCGTATGGCAATTAATTAGTAAGGCCTAGCTAGAATATAGTAAACCCTAGCTTTAAATAAGCTAGAGAAGGAAGTAGTAGTTCCTAAGGAGTTTAAATATTTAAAGAGGATAGGACGTAGCTATAGGCCTATAGGGCCGCCGCTACGGATAGATATAGCAAATTAGGGTTTTTTATCCTACTAAGGTAGCTTATAGGGTTTTTCCTCCCCCCTAGCAGCAAGGGTTTTTTCCTGTTAATATTACTTTTCCCTTATATACAGAGTAGTCTATATAGGGCTAGATAGCATCCATATTAGACATTAATTAAAGAAGAATTATTATTAAGTAATATTATTTTATTAAAAAGATCTATTATAGTAACTAAAGTACCCTATTTAAGTTAGGCTTAATTTAAAAGTAATATAAAATCTAATTAATATTATTATATATATAAGGCTTTCTAAAAAAAGACTTCTTAAACCCCTTTATAAAGCTTTTAAAAGTAATAATAAAGCTAAAGTGCCTTAATTACTACTAGATAGTATTATTTTATTAAAATATACTTTTATTATATTATACTATAAGGGTTATTTTATAATAAAGGGTAAGCTTTAGGTAAAGGCTTATATAAAGCTTTAATAGAGCTTTATATAGAGCTTTTATAGGGCTTTATTAAAGCTTAATATATAGCATTTTAAAAGTATAGACTACTTATACTTTATAATATTTTAATATTTATTATATAGATTCTGCTATAACTTATTATATATAAGTTTTTTTTTAACTAATTAAAAGCTAACTTAGTAGGGGTTTAAATTCTAGTATCTAAATATATAGATTATTTATACCTTAAATTAATAAAGGGGTTATATAACCTATGCTAATAGTTAGTTTATTTAGCTTAGCTATAATAATATATATAAGATAGCTAACGCTTTTAACGGCTAAGCAATTTCCCTATACTTCTAACTACTTAAAATCCTAAATAACTAGAGGCCAGTACCTTCTAATCTATATATTATATAATATTAAATCTCCTTAGTGCTAAACGCTAGCCAAAACATATAATTCTTAGACTTTAAGTAAATGATTTTACTAGTTGGGACCCTTCCAAGCACACTAACGCTATTAAGGCATATATCGCTTTTACAGGACATTTAACCAATAGTTTAGAATTTAGGAAACACTACGCCTATATTAAGCCATTTTAAGCCATAGAGCTAAATTAGATCTTATTTTATATCACTATAAATATAAAGAAAGACTTACCCAATCCCCTAGCTATTTAGGAGCTACTATATAATATATATCGCGTCCATCATAATAAGGAGGTATAGCCAAGTAAAACAAACTAAGAATGTTAAGGAAAAGAATTACCTAACTCGGATACGTAAGTATAGTAATATTCTATACCTTTAGGCAAAGCAACCATATTAAAGGTTTAATTTAGATTTTAGACTTTAAAATCAATCTAAACCGCTTACATTACTGGGGCAAAGTAATATTAATATTATACTATGATTGGGCCGTCGGCTAGGGTAACTTTTAGGAAGGCTTTTAAAAAACTGCCTTAACTATCACTACCTTAACCATTTAAACTAACGTAGTGGCAAATATTGTTGTTTTAAATACCGTTTAAAAAAAACTTTGTTAAGGTAGTAAATCCTTTAGCTAATCTATATAGACCTATTATACAGAACCTACCTAGCGTTACTTAATTATTTTAGTAAACTAAATCAACTTAAGTAATAATCTGAGAACCTCTAATTAATCAGCGTTCGCTTTTATTACCCGCTTGGTCCTACACCCTCGTAGACTTTTAAGAACTTCACTTTATACACACCCTTCTATTAGTCGTAGGCATTACGTTATATATAAAGACTATTTCTTAGAAGGGTCTATTAACAAAGATCCGAAGTTAAGAAAAAGGAAAGGAGAGGACAAGCAGCACTGCTTAAAGATTTATATGATCTTTAAGTCACGTAACCGCAACCTACGGCAATCTGCCGTAATCTGCCGCAATTTGCCAATACCGTAACACCTAAAGGTTACGCTATAGTAGAAATTAGTAGAACGAGTTTCTCTTAAGTACTAAATATCGCCTTTATTACCTCTATTATGTACATTTTTTTTAAGCGAGTAGTACTCCCCTACCCCTAATGCTATGTGGCCCAGTGTCGTATAATACCACTAAGGTAGCGCCTTGTCGGGTAGTAACGATGCCTAACTCTACAAACCCTTTATATAGTGCGGCGTCAGTCCTTATAAACACCTTATTATTCTTCTTAATACCCCCTAAATCTTACCCTAATTTATTCTCTTTAAAATGTACAAGTAATATTGCCATTATTATTAAGGGTGTGACTATCTAAATACCTATAATTACGTTAGATGTTCGGTGGCTCTTACACGCCCTAACTGAACCCTTTATATGCCTACAAGTGGATCTATTTAAGATCTTCTATAAGCCCTTAATATATAAGACTAAGACTTAGCTAGTTTATATCCACCTTATTCTAGCCTGACTCCTCTAAGCTCTTAGGGTTCGTAGTAATTATATCTGAATACGTACTTAGCAATAGGTATAACTAAGGATTGGGTATAATGTATATAACTTTAGCGCTAAGGACTTAATAGATAGCTGGCCTGGTTTAGGTAAGGGTTATAATAGCGGCAGTGTTATAGGTTTATAAGGCCCGGAGTATATAATTGTAATAATTAATGCACCTTCTACCTTATAACACCTTAGGAGATGGGCTTAAAGGGTGAAGTGGGATGCGATAATTGCTGGGGAACTATCTAAGAAGAATTATTACTTACACTTATGCAGATACCCTATTATTAATTCGTAATAGGTGTCTATTAGTTTTATAAGTAAACCAATCCTACTACCGCCTAAGTCTTCTATTAGTTGCTATTCAGCTAGGCTATTATAGAGTGCATATATATAAAGTGGCCGAAGCTTCTAATAGCCGAGCAATTTCCCTATGCTTAAAATCCCGAACAACTAGAGGCTAACCCCCAATCTATATACTATATAATATTAAACCCCCCTAGTGCTAAACACTAGCCAAAACGTGTAATTCTTAGACTTTAAGTAAATGAATTTACTGGTTAGGACCCTTCTAAGTACACCGACGCCATTAAGGCATATCTCGCCTTTGTAGGACGTTTAACCGATAATTCAGAATTTAGGAAACACCACTCCCATATTAAGCCGTTTTAAGCCCTAGAGGTAAACTAAACCTTATTCTATATTACTATAGATATAGAGACAGACTTGGCCAACTCCCTAAATATCTAGGAGCTACTGTATAAGATATATCGCGTCTATTATAATAAGGAGGGGAAGTTATAAGGCTAGTACTCCCTCTTTTATAAATTAGCTAACTTAGTATATAGCTAAGTAAAGCGAATTTAGAACGTTATTAAGGAAAATAATTACTTAACTCGGATACGTAAGTACACTAATGTTTTATTACCTTGGGCAAAGTAGTGATGTTAAAGGTTTAATTCGAATTTTGGACTAGTTTTGGCCTTATTTTTATAACTAATCTAAACCGCTTGCATTACTGGGGTAAAGTAATATATTAATATTGTACTACGGTTGGGCCGTTAGCTAGGGGAACTTTTAGGAAGGCTTTTAAAAAACTGCCTTGACTATCTAAAGTGACGTAGTGGCGAATATTGTTGTTGTTTGCGGTCCGTAATACTATTTGCTAGCCTATTCTTATAACACTTAACGCTTAAGCCCCTACGTCTTATAGACTTTTGGGGAACTTCACTTTATAGGTTGTATACCAGGACTATTTCTTAGAAGGCTTTCTAAATATTGCTTTGTATATTGCCACCTAGTAAGTGCTTGGTATGGTCTATATAATGCGTATATAGGTGGGTTCTAAGGTAAGTTGGCGGCACCTCTGATCTGTAAGATATATAGATAAGTACGCCGGAATTGGGGAGATAGTTAAAAAGATCTGTAAGTAGGGATAAAAGACAATGTAGTATGGCTGGGGGGGGAGAGGAGAGAGGTTATATATAAATGGATTTATATCGCGTTCTTAAAGCGTCTTACGATGCCTTCTATATTGCAATTTTATTCTTCTCTATTCTTTTTTCCTTTTTATTTCCTATTTTAGGGGGCTAGAGCATATAAGCTAGAGAGAAGAGAGAGGCTAAGAGTTAGTGCGTTAGGTCGTGGCCGAAATTAGGCATTTAGCGCTGCTAAATTCCGGCGTATTAACACTTTTGGTAGAAAGGCAATGTTCCTCTAACCGCCCGGCTAGATGCCCGGTAGGATGGATTTAAGGGTAAAAATGTTTTTAGTATATTCCTAGGCTAACCTTATATAAATAATTTGTAAATTTTAGCATTCTAAATCCTCCGAAGTAAGAATAGTAGTTCTCCGACAACTTAAATTTTGCTAGAATTATACAGTATGTATTAAGACGTTATTACTTAATTTCGCTGCGTAGCCATCTATAAATAAAGGGGAGAAGATCTGCTTTAATTTAAGTATTATATAAGATATACAAATGTCCCACTAGGCGGTCCTCTTTGTCCTTCGCTATAAGACCGCGAACATGTCCTTTAAGAAGACGACGACAGCATTAACTGTCCCGAATGCTAAGGGGAGACGCCACCTAAAACTCCCTAGGAGGATATAACTTCTAGCTTAGGGTAATAGTAAGAATTATAGAGACACGGATAAACACGTCCTGTGTTAATATTAGATATTAACGCACTTTATAGTATTTACGTTAATAGAGTTAAGAGCTATTCTAATCTCCCTTACTGCTAGCTGCTTATCTATTCGTGCCTAAGAACTTTTAAGCTTATCTTCGTTGTTATAATGTATTGAGTTTTAGTTTCGCCACTAATTCTTACTTCTGTCTCCCTCCCTAATAAAAAGTACAGTAGTACGCTTTTGCTTTCTTAATATAACGTTCTTAAGGGATGAACAGCCTATTGTGATATATTAGCCCGTTATAGATGAATGTAATGACCGGTTAATATACTATTGGTTTTCTTGCTAAGACACTAAGTATACTGCATATAGAAGAGAAAGTACTTTATCTCTGCTTAGGCGGCTTTAAACGTTAAGGTTTAAAATGAACTACTTCCGTATAGGTTTGTCTGTGTTAAAATACGGAGGTATATATATATAGTCATAAGCTAGAAGCTGTGGTTTATAACAGTATTACCAGTTAAGGAATTAACGACAGAATATATCTGCAAGAGTATTGTAACGGTTTTAAGGGTATCCAGGCAGGTCCGTTATATAAATCTGAAGTATTACCCGAGCCGGATTAGTGCTAAAGTTATCCATTTATATCTTATTGAAGAGTAGTTGTGTAAGAGGAGACATCTTAATATAGTATATGCGATAGAATAGTGCAACTTAAACGGGAAAGTAACTAAAATTTAAGGAAGTTGATTTTGTTACATTTTATCGCGGCAGTTGGCCTATGCGAGGATGTTGGCGGGGTAAGACTGCGCCGACCGAGGTCTAAAAACCTAGTTATCCGCGCCGACGCTATAAAGGTAATTTTAATAGCAGTATATATATAAAGGGCCTTTTCTCCTATACTCGCCATATGGCGGCATAGAATTGCTGGCGTATTGTATTAATCCTGACTAATTTTGGACACCTTATTTAACCAATTCGGCCTCTTTACGCAATACTTTTCTTATTGCCAACCTCCTTACTTTAGCTGCGCGCGCTGCGCTGCTACTAATATAAGGACTTTTAGGAAGGCTTTTAAAAAACTGCCTTAATTTACTATCTACTATCTAGGTAATAATCCCTCGGCTTAGCTAGCGCCTTAGTAACTAGCCTATATATTTCTTTATATCTTTCCTTTTTCTTAGCTTAGTATTTTCGTAATACAGTATTTATTTAAGCTTTGATTTAGAAGCATTTATTTAAGCTATAATACTTAATAAAGGTTTATAAAAGCATTTATATTTCTCGCCCTAGAGGTTACGCTATCCCTTCCGCTGGTATATCCCGTCCTACTATTATTGATAAGAGCTGGCTAATAGAATTAATACGATCGAGACCCCGCGACTATACGTGTACTTTTGATTCTATTGTTTATGTATGGTCCGCCTCTCGTAGGACCAGCGGAAGGGATAGTAGAGATTAGTAAAATAAATTTCTCTTTAGCACTAAATATCGCCTTTATTACCCCTATTATGTGCATTTTTTTCCATAAGTAGTACTTCCCTACCCCTAATACTATGTGGCCTAGTATCGTATAATGCTACTAAGGTAGCGCCTTATTAGGCAGCAGTGATGCCTAACTCTATAAACCTTTTATATAGTGCGGAGTTAGTCCTTATAAACACCCTACTAAGGCTATACTATCCTTCTTAACGCCGCCTAGATCTCACTCTAATTTATTCTCTTTAAAATGTGTAAGTAATGTTGCCATTATTACTAAGATTGTGGCCATCTCTATCCCTATTATTACGTCAGATATTTAGTGGCTTTTGTACGCCCTAACTAAGAAATTTATATACCTGTAAGTGGATCTATACGAGATCTTTTATAAGCCCTTAATATATAAGACTAAGACTTAGCTAGTTTATATCTACCTTATTATGGCCTGTCTCCTCTAAGCTTTAAGCATTTACAGTAATTATATCTAAATATGTACTTAGTAATAGGTATAACTAAGGATTAGGTGTAATGTATAAAACTTTAGCACTAAGGACTTAATAAATAGGTAGCCTGGTTTGGGTTTGGGTTAAAATAGTAGTAGTATTATAGGTTTATAAGGCTTGGGGTATAAGGAGGTAATGATTAATATACTTTCTACCTTATAATACCTTAGAAGATAGGCTTAAAGGGCGAAGTGAGATGCGATATTTGCTAAAAAACCGTCTAAGAAGAATTGTTACTCTATAAGCGTAATAGTAGTCGTGCTATATTCTATATTGTTCCTCTATTATAATTTGTTAGCTTACCTCGCTAAGTCCTAACGACCTTAACTAGAGTTGCGGACTACTTTTACAATAGTACTAATAAATAGGTTACGTGACCTGTGCCAACGGTTGGTTTATTTATACTTATGTAGATACCCTATTATTAATTTATAATAAGTATCTATTAGTTCTATAGGTAAACTAATCCTACTACTACCTAGGTCTTCTATTAGTTGCTATTCCGCTAGGCCGTAATAATGTGTATGAGGTGGCTGCGTATATATAGTAGCCGACGCTTCTAGTAGCTAAGCAATTTCCCTATACTTCTAACTACCTAAAAATCCT
Organism: Cenococcum geophilum 1.58; assembly: GCF_001692895.1. Classification (NCBI taxonomy): domain Eukaryota; kingdom Fungi; phylum Ascomycota; class Dothideomycetes; order Gloniales; family Gloniaceae; genus Cenococcum; species Cenococcum geophilum. Next base: position 103,104 of record NW_027137633.1, read on the forward strand.
AAATAACTAAAGGCCAACACCCCTTATCTATATATTACAATGTTAAACCCCTCTAGTGCTAAACACTAGCCGAAACGTGTAATTCTTAGACTTTAAGTAAACGAATTTACCGGTCGGGACCCTTCTAAGTATACCGACGCCATTAAGGCATATCTTGCTTTTGCAGGACGTTTAACCGATAGTTTGGAATTTAGGAAATACTACGCCTATATTGAGCCGTTTTAAGCCCTAGAGCTGAACTAAATCTCATTCTATATTACTATAGATATGGAAAAAGACTTGGCTAACCCCCTAACTATCTAGGAGCTACTATATAAGATATATCGCGTCCGTTGTAATAAGGAGGGAAAGTTATAAGGCTAGTATTCCCTCCTTTATGAATTAGCTAACTTAGTATATAGCCAAGTAAAATGAATTTAGAACGTTATTAAGGAAAAGAATTACCTAACTCGGATACGTAAGTATAGTGATGTTTTATACCCTTGGGCAAAGCAGCTATATTAAAGGTTCGATTTAAATTTTGGACTAGTTTTAGCCTTATTTTTAGAACTGATCTGTACCACTTATATTACTAGGGCAAATATATTAATATTGTATTATAGTTGGGCCGTTGGCTGAGGTAACTTTTAGGAAGGCTTTTAAAAAACTGCCTTAATTACTATCTACCATCTATATTACTATTTACCTCTACCGTCTATAACACTATTTAAGACCCTTATTAAGGTAGCAATCCCTTAACTTAGTATTGCTTTACTACTTAGGTTAACTACACTAACTTAAGCAATAATCTAAGAACCTCTAATTAATTAGCGTCCACTTTTGCTGATAAGAACGCTGCTATGCTCTCTATATCCTTAGAGTTAGTACTGTATTACCGTAAGCGCTCTACCTAGGCCTGTTTAACATCCCCTATAGCCGCTATTATGCCTAGAATGACGCTTAATATAAGCTCGCTGTATTGGTACTGGTTAACTCCACTTTGTTTCTAGCCCTAGGTAAAATCCTTTATCTACCGGTTGCATAGCTCTTAAGGTACTATATAGTAATAACACCCGCTAAACTTGGCAAAGCGTAATATTAATCATAACCTCCTGGCGGCATCCCAAACGGTGCCCGCTAAGGGCGTAGTATAGGTACGTATATTGTGTAAGGCTTCGCTAGCCTGGGCTATGCATATTAGGTAGTATGTCGTCCACTAGATAAGATAGTGTCTTAGCTACTCTAGCGTAAGCTGTTCCGCCCTTACTAAGGTAATTACTTTTAATCGCTAAACGCTTATCCGCGCTTTCTATATCGCAAACTCGGCCTTATTAGCGTTTGAAAGAATAGGTACGTCTAACTCTTAACCGTCTAGCCGTTTGGTAGCGCAGACGTTATATAGCTCCTCACCATCAGTATAACCGTTCCGGACCAGTATCCCGTCTATTTTCCCGTCTAGGTATTTATTAAGTACTACCCTACGGCAGGTTTTAATGTCTGCTTCCCTTTGGAGATAGTCTAGCAGAGCTACCCTACGGCCTTAATTGCTGTCCGTAGGCGCATTGAGCCTGTTACTAAGAAAAATAATAGCCTAGCTTACCCTTTTATCGCGGCCTGCTCTCCCGCTCTTTTAGGCGTAGTCTTTAACTAACCTTAGAGCTCCTAAATGTAGTACTGCGTCTACACTAGGTACGTTAACGCCTAAACCTAGCGAGCTCATGGCGATAACGGTCCCGTTATTACTGGAAATAAAGCGCTTAAGTATATCCTCTCGGTTAATTGATTTGGAATAGTAGGCTGCATAGTAGAGGCTTTTACTAAGACTGTCGGTTATCTATCTCGCATGGCAGTATATGATCGCTTTCCCCTATAGCTTTGGTAGACCCGTAATATAGCGGCCGATAACTTAAGCGGCTCAGTCAATAGCGGTTATAGTTAGGCTCCATACCGGCTCCTTGTCTATATTAATAATAGCGTAGCGTATATTGCGTCTAGTGGTAGGCGCCCTAATTAACTTAACACTCTTGGCGGTAAAGTGCATCTTATGCTAAAGCCGCTGCTCTTTTATTGGGGGGAGAGTAGCTATTAGGAGCACTATCTATATTTATATAGCTGCTAGATGACCTAGGCGTTGCAAAGGCGCGCGGAACTTACTGCTCCTATCTAGTACGGTGTGGTATTTATTGATTACGATTTGTGCTAGGCGGCCTATAACTTATATTCTATTTATAAATGTTTAAAAGCTGTCTGCTTTAACCGCCTTAGGCATTACAAATACTATCAATGCTATGTCAGCAGGGCTACGCCCATCCTATGCTACGGCCTATAGCCTAGCCAACTTACATCTTCGCAGAAGATCCTATTAGAGAGAGAGCAGCGGAATAACAATAATAGTAAGGCCTGTATTGTTATAAGCGGCCGGCAATATAAATATTAGACTTTTACTACCGCCTATTAGCATAATAATAACTACTAGACTTTCCCTACGCAAGATTACGTGGATACTAATCTATTACGCACCCTAAAATTCAGCTTGCTTTCCGTATATAGCTTTTAACTATATTATAGCGTTAACGGTTCTTAGGCCGCGCTATTTTATCCGCTTAGCGTTGCTAGTTAGATCTATAGGTATAATATACTTTTAGGATTTAGAGGAAGTGTTTATAGCGCCACATAGGAGAAAGGCTAGGAAGGCGTGCTACTTAGTACTTAATCTTTGGAATTGTTGCCTTTTGCTTATAGTAGTTCCAACTAACTCTCCTATAAGACGCGTATATACGGTCTCGCCTATTTAGGCTGTATAGCCTGCCTGCTCTTTATATATTATATTAAAAGATCCTAGCTTATCCTTTTCTAAGCCACTGTTATTACCACTCTTAATAAAGGCAGACTAAGTCTTTAGGTACTTTTAACCAATAGCAATCGCAACCTAGCGGTATATTTGGATATTAAGCCTACATCCTAGGCTAGCCTCCGTTTCTTACTAAAGGGTATAGGTAAAGCGGCTGGAGTTCTATTTAGTGCCTTACGCGTTAGGCGGCCACATTTTATACAATATAGTGTTCTCCGGCCGGAGTATCTGCTCTAGCGCGCGCTAAAATAGTAATATAAGCTAGAGGTATAGAATGACTAATCTCCTAACCTCGCTAGGTATAAATTGGTGAATAACCTTAGACCGTCCGGTATGGCGGGAGCCCTTAAAGTATTAAGGTACGAATGCGACTATACCATAGATAATAAAAATGTTTCGATGTTTGCCTGCAACGGTGTTACTATAGCGTATATTTAATATCTTAGTGCCTCTTATAGGCTGGCCCCCTACGATGTATATAAGCACTAGAAGCTTATGCAAAAGCGCTTTAACTTAGTTAAGGTAGGTTTTAATACCGGACTTATTTGGTTTACCTTCTGGGCCTTAAAGTTTAAATATAGCCTAGTGCTATTTATCTAGCGTAATATGGTTTATAAGCTAGTCCTAGGTATAGAAAATATGCTTATTATAGGGGTTTTAAAGAAAGTTCTAGCCAGGAATGGAGTTACTAGGGTTGTTCTAAAGGGCTTCGATCCGCACGGTTAGGGTACTAGTACGTCGTTTGTTGAATAGTAGGTCTTAGTAGACTAAACGTTTTACGTCTTTAATAAGGCTATAGACAAAACTGCGAAACTTAGGCATTGTAAAATGAATGGTTTTATAAAGTAGCTTATCATTAACCCATTCCACCTCGCCCTTAATTATTGCTTCAAAGTACACCTTTAGGCCGTAGGTTTAAAGGTCCAGCATCCACTATATTAGTCCCTTAGTCCCTCACACTATAAACTTATCTATTATCTTAGTTAACAACTCTAGGCATCTTCCCTCCGGTATATCTTAGTGGGTATTACTATGGATGGCGTCTGTGTTAGTAATTAGGGTAGCTTACACGACTATAAACTAACTAAGCTTTATTATAGCTAATAGTGTCTTAGTATATACACCGCACTCCTTCTACCCTGTTGCTGTTATACTCTATAGGGCTAATGTACATACTAAGGGACTCTTATACTTAGTACTGCGTACTCTCTAGTCTAAAAGTAAAAGATAAAACACTAGGTAAGCCTTAGCTAAGGGGCTAAGTATATCGCCCTTACATAACCCAGTAGGGGTATTAGTACTACGCTCTACGGTACACAGTAGCGCTAACTAGGCACGCTCTTATTAGTTATTAAGTGTATATCTAGGGCTAACTCTATCTATTATGGGCTATGTCCGTTTAAAGAATATAAGTACTATCTACTACGGTTTGTAGTAGTTATTAGGGGGCTTCTTGCCTTAGTACAATTAGAGGGGTCAGTATTAGTCCTGGTGTACCTAGTCCTAGATAGCTTTGGTTTATAGAAAGATACCGGCCTTTAAGGCTATAGTTTCGTTATAGGTTTAGTAGAGCTTAGCTATAGCGTTCTATATTGTAGTAAGGGTTAACTTATTGTCCGGGTTGGGTTTATTAATTAAGGCTAGAAGTAATTCCAACTTGGTGGTGTTAAGGTAGTTATACTACCCGGTATATTCTACCTAGGGGTTTATTTTAAAGACATTTCGGCAGTCTATATAGGTATTTATTACTTATTCCTTTTTATTATAGGCGACGAGACTACCGTGCATAAATGCTAGGAAATTATAGTTGCTGGCTTTAGCAACGTTNTCCGCCTCTATATTAGTTANNGCTATATTAANNGTAAAGAAGCTTAAGCCGTNTNGGCTTAGGAATAGCCTTTAATAGGCGGTTTGCTTCTAGGGATTAGGTATAGTCCGTTTAATTAGTCGTCTAGTAATATTAGTTAGGCGGCCCTTATATGCATATTTCTTCCACAAGTGTTAATCTTGGCAGTGTATAGCCATTTTCTTCGTACTTCTATATATGTATCGGCAGATTTCCGGTGTAAGCTAGTAGAGGAGCCTGTTGTAATATATATTTAGGTAAGGGACAAGTTGCTTAAGGGTCCGGAGATTTAGTAACTTATTAGGTTTACGGATAAGTTAGTTTAGGGCTTAAATAAGGCGTGCCAGTTCTTAGAGTTTAACTTTGTTTAGCCGGTAGTAGATACCGCTGAAATGTTAGCGGACTTCGGAAGGCTATACCGTATATTAACAATTGGGAGCGGTGCAGACGATAATTTAGTATTCTGGTAGATGGATTAGATTCTCTATATATTTAATAAATGCTGTTTCCCTATATATAGCTATTTAGTATACTTACTATGGATTATAACTTTAGCTAAGGGCATTTTTAGAAAGGCTTCCGGAAATACTCCCTGGTAAGTTTTATATTGCTGTTTATAGTGTTCTGGTTTCGGTTCTTAGGGGGAAGGTATAAAAGCGCGTAGCTGAAGCTTGGCCTTAATGCGATTTCTTAACGCGATTTCCTACTTTAATAATATCCCACCGCTATAGCTGTATTAATTCTAGCCCCGGGCGTAACGCTTTAAGAAACGCGGATGTTCCTTCTACGTTTACTTCCAGCATTGTTTATTAGTACTAACATGCCCGCAGTATAGGTGCGCGACAGTACTAACCCTAGCCTCTCGTTCTTCGTTGTAAAGTCACTAGAAGATGTGTTATAGTGGATCTGCCGGTCCTATAGGCCTAAAGTGCTTCTATAACTTAAACCCGAACCGGTTAATATAGATAATGTCGGTCTAGACTTTTAGCCGCAAAGCGAGGACAATAGCAACTATAGTAGCCTGGTATGGTTTTGGTCCACGGCTAGTGTTATAGATAATAGTCCACAGGATATAAGCGACAAGAGTGCCCGCCGTAGGGGTAAAAGGCTAAGGCTAATGTCTAATGCTTCTCCATCTTAACCGCCTACTAGGCGTGCTTGGGACTATATAACTACACTGGGCCCGGAGTATATTATAATAGTTAGTAATGTAAATAGGCGTAAGAAAAGGGATAGGCGTAGGAGGTTAGAAAATAAGCTTTTAGAGGTATTTGTAACCGAGGAAGAGGATAGTATATAAAATATATATATGCGGGAGAACGGAAGAAAGCTTGGCTGGTTAGCTAAATAGGCTAACTATATAGGAATAGGTAGATAAGAGGCGTTGGCGTTAGTCTATAGGGTAAGCGCTATTAGTAGCGGCGAAGCTGTTAAGAACGTTAAGGCTATACTTGCCTACTGGCGAAAAAATGGCACTATAGATTTAAACCGGTAGACTGGTCCCTAGTTATCCTCGTATCTTCCCTAATCGTTATTGTAGTCCTTAATTACTTCTATATCCAGCAGCTAAAATATAAACGCGGCGCTATTAGGCTTTTAAAAGGCTTTCTTTAACGTTACTAGTATTAAAGTAACCGGAATACTTTAGGAGATTCTCTATCGTCATTATCTTATATACCTCTACAATTGCTATCAAAATGCGGAAGCACTCCTAGATTATACGCGATTAAGTATATAGGGTAGAGGTGTTAGCAACGCGTCTTTAGTTAAGCAGCAGCTCTTTAAGGCACTCTACCTATCTATGGATATGCCTTTTTTATTGCTAGCTAACTTCTCTGCTCCATCTAATAAGCAATAGCGGTACTTTATAAAGTGTCTTTATAAGGGCTATTAATGGTATTGCATATAGGAGGCACTTAGTTCTAGCATTTTTGCTCTTATTTCTATATCTAAAATACTTTATTCTTTTATAGAGCGGCTCTTATTAGGTATATTTAACGTATTTCTTAACCTTATCCAGCGGTTTTACCTGGACGCTATTAAGTTTGGTCAACTAATAGAAGACTTTATATAAAATGTATTAGTGGGCCGGTAGCTACCTTATGGTTATCTTCCTATTGAAGATATAAGTGATAATTAACTGTAAGAAATGGATCTTTCCGATGTGCTCTAGCTGTTTAACCGTCATCCTGCGCTAGCTATTAAGGATATTTCTTCCTTACCTATTCCTTAAGTTGGTGGGATTAATTTCTTTTATTATAGTAGTATTATTGGGTGTATATAGTAAATATAGACATTTTATAAAAGCCTTTCTAAAAATCTGCCGATTAAGGCTTGGTACGTTAAGTCGTAGCTTAAATTAGGCGGTCGGCGCTATTTAACGCACTAGTTAGGGCGCACGGCGAATCGCAGCCTTATCTCTTATTAGCACTGTAATTTTAGCGTACGCAAGTTGGATCGGTGTAACCGTCCCCCAATTCCCCCTTTTATCTAAACCTAAATTAACCACTCCACCATATCGCGACCGTATATGCATATTGGTGGGATTTTAGAATTTTAGATGGGTAGGATTGCAGCTAAGGTGTAGCTATAGGCCCTATTGAAATTGCATCCAGATCGGAGCTCGTTTAGGGTATAATTCCCTTATAGTTTTGTAAATAGTTCTACCCTACCTTTGGTCAGAAACCTTGGCCGGCAAAAATTAGTTCCACCCATGGTACGGTACCGAAAAGGCTTATAATAGCTTTATAACTTCCCCTCCTTATTATAACGGATGTGATATATCTTATATAGTAGCTCCTAGATATTTAGGGAGTTGGCCGAGTCTATCTCTATATCCATAGTGATATAAAATAAAGTTTAGTTTACCTTTAGGGCTTAAAACGGCTTAATATAGGAGTGGTATTTCCTAAATTCTAAATTATTGGTTAAACGTCCTATAAAGGCAAGATATGCCTTAATGGCGTTAGTGTACTTAGAAGGGTCCTAACCAGTAAATTTATTTACTTAAAGTCTAAGAATTATACGTTTTGGCTAGTATTTAGCATTAAGGGGATTTAATATTATATAGTGTATAGATTAGGGGTTAGCCTCTAGTTGTTTAGGATTTTAAGCGTAAGGAAATTGCTCGGCTATTAGAAGCTTTGGCCACCTTACGTATATATACTCTATAATGGCCTAGCTAAATAGTAACTAATAGAAGACTTAGGCGGTAGTAGAATTAGTTTACTTATAGGATTAATAAACACCTGTTACAAATTAATAATAGGGTGTTTATATAAGTGCAAGTAATAATTCTTCTTAGATAGTTCCCTAGCAATTATCGCATCCTACTTTACCCTTTAAGCCCATCTCCTAAGGTGTTATAAGGTAGGAGGTGCATTAATTATTATAATTATATACTCTAGGCCTTATAAACCTATAACACTATTACTATTATAACCCTTACCTAAACCGGGCTAGCTATCTATTAAGTCCTTAGCGCTAAAGTTATATACGTTATATTTAATCCTTAGTTATACCTATTACTAAGTACGTATTTAGATATAATTACTACGAACCCTAAGAGTTTAAAGGAGTTAGGCTAAAATAAGGTAGATATAAACCGGCTAAGTCTTAGTCTTATATATTAAGGGCTTATAGAAGATTTTAAATAGATCTACTTATAGGCATATAAAGGGTTTAGTTAGGGTATATAAGAGCCACTAAATATTTAACGTAATTATAGGCATTTAGATAGTTACACCCTTAATAATAATAGTAATATTACTTGTATATTTTAAAGAGAATAAATTAGGGTAAGATTTAGGGGGTATTAAGAAGAATAGTAAGGTGTTTATAAGGACTGACGCCGCACTATATAAAGGGTTTGTAGAGTTAGGCATTATTACTACCTAATAAGGCGCTACTTTAGTGGTATTATACAATACTAGGCTATATAGTATTAGGGGTAAAGAAGTACTACTTACTTAAAAAAAATGTACATAATAGAGGTGATAAAGGCGATATTTAGTACTTAAGAGAAACTCGTTCTACTAATTTCTACTATAGCGCAACCTCTAGGTGTTACGGTATTGGCAAATTGCGGCAGATCACGGCAGATTGCTATAGGTTGCGGTTACGTAACTTAAAGATCGTATAAATCTTTAAGCGGTGCTATTTGTCCTCTCCTTTCCTTTTCCTTAACTTCGGATCTTCGTTAATAGACCCTTCTAAGAAATAGTCTTCATATACGACGTAATGCCTACAACTAATAGAAGGGTGTATATAAAGTAAAGTTCCCAAAAGTCTACGAGGGCGTAGGACCAAGCGGGTAGTAAAAGCGAACGCCGATCAATTAGAGGTTCTTAGATTATTACTTAAGTTAATTTAGTTTACCAAAATAATTAAGCAACGCTGGGTAGGTCCTATATAATAGGTCTGTATAGATTAGCCGAAGGATTCACTACCTTAACAAAGTTTTTTTTAAACGGTATTTGAAATAACAATATTTACCACTACGTTAGTTTAGATGGTTAAGGTAGTAATAGTTAAGGTAGTTTTTTAAAAGCCTTCCTAAAAGTTACCCTAGCCAACGGCCCAATCGTAGTATAATATTAATATTACTTTACCCTAGTAATGTAAGCGGTTTAGATTAATTCTAAAGTCTAAAATCTAAATTAAACCTTTAATATGGNTNCTTTGCCTAAAGGTATAGAATATCACTATACTTNCNTATCCGAGTTAGGTAATTNTTTTCCTNAACATTCTNAGTTCGTTTTACTTAGCTATACCTCCTTATTANAACGGACGCGATATATATTATACGGTAGCTCCTAGATAGCTAGGGGATTGGGTAAGTCTTTCTTTATATCTATAGTGATATAAAATAAGATCTAATTTAGCTCTAT